>NW_009632775.1:32668-56498 GCF_000690535.1 Cariama cristata | reverse complement strand
GGATCACTAAGGAGCACAGAAGAAAAGAGTTAGGGACCGAAACAGTTTTTAGGGACAAACCCAGCGAGCGGTATTTTGCCTTCCATTAACTCTGCTGGTTTTACTCTCTGCAGAGTTAATTACAAATCAGTTTAATCGTTCTCTCGCTTGATGACTTTCTAATCTCTCAGAGACTTGCTGCGCAGCAGGCTGTAAGGTTATATTTTATCACTTCTCTTTCCATTAACCCCACCGTGTTAGTCTGTGGTCTGCTTCCTCCCTCTCTGCCTTGAACGTTAACAATTAAATTGATTAAAACCGACTTCGGCAATGGCTCCATTGAGAAACTTCCCTCTGCTCCCCGCCAGCCGCAACGGCTGGCAACATGTTGGGGTTTTTTGAGCGGCGACTCATCTGCCCCCCTCACCTTCCCTCCCCATCACACCACCAAGCAAGGCAGAAAAATTGTGCAGCGACGCATGAGTGTGCAGGGAAGTGAGGGAGAGGAACAAAAAATCACTCTGAGGAATGTGCGCGCTGGCAAAAACAAACAAAAAAAAAAAAAAAAAAGAAGAAGAAAAAAAACCAAAGCCCCTGGCAACCTGCAAGAAAATTGTAAAAACACCCCAAGTCCGCCAGGAATTCCCTCTTGGATGCCTTCCTACAGCCACCACTGACTGGCATTTCTCCATCACCTCTCCTTTTCTGATCGGACCCTTCGGTATAGCATTAACAGTAGCTGCCTCCTTTGCTGCTGTCACAGCCCTGCTGGGTGTAACGCAGAGGTGGGAGGGAAGGTGCTTGGATCATTCTCCTCTCCTTCCCGGGTGGCACTTGGGTCACAATTGCAGGATGTAAAGGACCTGGGAGTCCCGTAAACACTCCCAGGTAGAGTTCACTCAGCTACCAACAATGAATGCTGTTGGCTGGATGTAAGAAAGATTAATGTTTCTTTACGAAAAGAAATAATGCAGAGTTCCATCACAACGTCCTCAAACACCGTGCTGAGTTGCTGCTCGTTGCTCTGGACCATCCTGGCAGCTCACTGACTGTGCTTGATACTTAAATTTGAACGTAGTTGCATCCTCTGAACTTAATTCTCAGCTCTACCAAAAATCCTTCCCTCAAAAGGACAACATTTCTTCCTTGGAAGATCTGGTTGGTTCATTGGTTCATTGGTCTGTTTCGTGGGGAGGGAGAAAGCAGGTACGCTGAAAGTATGACGTTTCGGAAATTTATTGGTTCAACTTTTTGAACAGAATTATTTTCTGGCTTATGCTTTCATCTCTGATACGATGTGTCCTACGGTCACTAAACCTGTTTTGTTTTCTTTGTCTTACTGAACATATCCATCTCTTACTGAGGCTAGTTTTGTTTCTGCAGGCAGGGACATCCCCAGGTTAGGAGACTACCTCCAAACAGCTTGTGGTTTATAGATGTGGCTTAACCCTTGACTGATGTAACGCTCAGAAGACACCTTGCCACTGCAGTAAGCTTTGGATTATGCCCTAAAGATAGGACAAGGAGAGTTTGTTTTGTTCCGGTGGAGTCATTTCCAGGCAAGAGTAACCTCCAGAAACTCCCAGACTTGGTCACAGGAAGGAAATGGAGGGCTGACCAGTTGGCCTTGCTACGTACAGGAGACCCAACTGCCACCAACCTTCCTATGACCCACCAGCCTTAACCAGGTTAGCCCAACGGTTACCGACTGGGGGAATGCTCTATGTGACCCGACTCGAGCTGCTCTATCGGACGAGATCAACGGCATGACCCATTAGCATCTGATAACGTTAGTTAATACCAGGCATGCATTTGTTTGCCTCTCACCCTAAACAAGAGTATGATCACAGAAGGAGACTGCTGTGGGCTGCGGACACGGGACGGGAACGCGTACCCTACTATACGGCACGTAGGAGGGAGGTGTAGGCAGGGCACAACCCAAAGCACCAAAACCTTTGTCCACGGGGTCCCCGTTCTGGCCCCAAATCACTTGATGACACGTTGCCATCAGGAAACATTTGTGCAACAGAAGCTACGGGTCCGATGCAGAAATTAATCTGAAAACTATTCACTCTAGAGAGCTCTGTAAAATTTCTTGCTAAATGATTGTAACGAACCCTTCAGATTGCCTTGTCTGTGAGTCTGAAAACATTTTGCTGGTTGGCAGTTGTGTACGTATGTAGGCTGCAGTAGATTGCCGATGCCTTTTTTTTTTAAAAAGCTGGTATGTTATTTTAATCCACACTTTTCAGTCAAGTAAGTAATTTAAATGGGCACATGGCCTTAGGACATGCCAGATCAAAACTGTCACACACTTTCGGGAAATCTGGAATCAGATCCCAACCTCATAAGTCATCACGATAATTGTAAAGGATAAAAAACAGACCACTGACTTAATCACTCCTGAAATTTGTAACTATGTTTGCATCTGAACTCTGACTGAGATTTTCAACAGTGTTAGATGGCTTGTTTTTCAGAAAGGCATTTCTCAGCATTTCTGAAAATCAAGCCTGAAATCAGACACCAATTTGACACACACACACACGACTGACCCCCAACCACCCATAGTTTTGAAAATATTGATTTCTACTTCATTATCAAACATCGGAGAAGAAGCTTTTGCCAGCCTCCTTGGAAAAAGAACACTTCATAATAACAACAGTTGTTTTCTTTCATGTCAGTTGTATTTTTTAGAGTGATACTTTGCTTTTTGTAGGACTTCAAGCTTTTGGAGAAAATGCCTCTGTGGTTAGTAAGCCATGAGGGCCTTCAAAGTCTGTGGAAGACACGGAATTAATTTGAAAACCTTTTCTTCCCTCAGAAAATAATGCACTGGGATTGGTTACCTACCAGTTTGTACCTAACTTATATCACACTGAGTAGATATATCCATTATATCCTAGACTACATCTGTATTTTCACATCTGGGAGAGAGTCCCCCAGCGCAGGTGCAGCACCAAGCCCACCTAACGACTCTTTTCTGGTTGATATTTGGGCACTAGCTGTCCTCCTCTGTCAGGTTTCTTTTGCATGTTGAACAGTGCATCTAAATGGGACAATGCAGATTAATTCAACGCTCATTGTAAACTAATCGTATGTCTAGTCAATCTGATGGAATTATATTTCAGGGATTTGTTCAAAAAGTGTTCAGGGGGATTTTTTGATGGATTGCATTTTCGGTTGGTCTCTGGTGACGCCTTCAGTGGCTATGAAGAAGAAAACATCCATTTGCAGTTCTTGTTACTGTTCCATGCCGTATACCAGTACCAGCACAGTTACTGGAAGAGTTACTCCTGGGAGCAGTGTGAAACATTTTCTGCCTCGCTGAACTCAGCATCGCTTCACCATGTAAACCAGAACCTCTTAGAAAAAATCCACCTTGAAATGTCCGCAGTGACCTTTAGCTTACCAGTTACCATTCATGCGAGATGAAAATATAGTAACACATTTATCTGCTAAAAGCTGGATCTCTTTATTTCACGTTTAAAACTGTAACTTCCATCCTGGCTCTAGGACCAGTTTTCATGCCGCTGCTTTTACTGCAGAGGATTGCATTATTCTTTAGAACAATCTTGCTGCTATTAAACGAATGGTGGTGCCTGAAAAATCAAAACCCAGGCAAACTTCTGGCATGCAGGACATGGAACTGAGGTGCAGAATGCTTGGAAAGGGAAGGTGAGGGAGCAGATACCTGGGAAGCTGACCGTCAGCCACCGTTTTCCCACTCAGTTTGGGCTAGGTGATAGTTACGGTTGTTCTGCATTCCAGAGGACTATATTAATCAGCTGCATGCAGCAGTGCACAGCTGAAACTACTGTCTGATATCCTGAACTTCCAGCTGTTAAAATTTTCTGCGCAGCCTTTATGCCATCCCGTGATTAAATGCCAGAGGTTTCAGCGTGACGTTAGCAGCCATGGCAGCCACCTTGAGCTCCGGCGGGAATACTTAAGGGAAACAGTCTGAAAAAAAATGTCTCTGAAAATGTACCTTCATGGAATTGTTTTCTGGGAAAACAGTCTATTTTGGGCTGACTGGCCAATGTAAATGTCAAGGAGTAAATATTCCTCATGCTGAATATCTAGCCAATAGCGGTTTTGTGCTTTCAACTTTTTTTCATGGATCATATTTATTTTTTCTGGCGACCTCCATTGAAAAGTAATGGTGTAGGTCCAGAATAACTCCACGAGTGTCTACTGAGCTACACAGATTTAAAACTTAAGTAGCAAAATTGGCGTGGTGCTGGGAGAGCTGAACGGCACAGCCCTGACGCGGTGATATTGCACGGCACCCTTCGGCCTGCAGAAACAAAAACGTCATTGACACCAACGGTGACTTTCCATTTCCAGTCTACAGGGTGCAAAGTCAGTCCTGGCTCCCAACCTCACTACCTATCTCATGGCAAGGCCTACGAAAAACAGTTGTGTTAACATGAAGCTATCCTTCCCATCCCTGCTGGGCCGGTGGCAGGGTGTTTAACTCCGCTCTCACCAGCCTTCAGGGGCTCCCACCTGGAGATTTGCTGTGCCGTGGCGTGGCGTGTCCCTCCGGAGGCATCTCTATTTTAGCGGATGGTGAAATGATCCCTGACTATATTTTCTACCCTGTAGACAATTTTGAGGGCAGCAGCCTTATGTTAGCAAGGGAGGAGGACAACCTCACTTGGTACCTCTTTATTTTCCTCGAATGTGACTTTGGAGGTTGAGGAGGAGGCAGAAGAGGGTTGCCTCCTCTCTTTGTGCTTCGCATGTGGTTGCGTTTACGCAGCTCCAGTTGTGAGCCAATTCCTTTATAATTACGCTGTGACGCACAAAAGCCAAAAGGGGAAAGAAAAAAATCCCCACCCACTCTGAGACAGTCTATTGAACTTTGTTTTCCAATTACCTAACAAATTGCTGACTAAGGACAGGATAGGGCGGTGGAAATATAAGACCTAAAGGCACTGTACATTCCTCATCTGTAATGACCAGAAAAAAGAGAGTGTTTGTTGGTAGTTTTAGCCAATTTGCAATTTATCTTGGTTTTAGCCCAAGCAGGCTTGAAACCAAGACAAACATTCTTTGATGTAATCTAATTGTGACTAAGACCGTTTGCATAAAGGTTTCGCAGCTAGGATAGGAAGAGGAAAAAGACCTTGAAAGCATTCCAGTGGAAAAGTCATGTGCACCAGGCTTTCGGCTGCACCAATGGCGCCCAACAGCCCATTGTTTTAGTTGCGGCTTAAATTAATACCTGACAGCAAAGGAATTAAAGCCCTGCTGAAGTCATGTATTCGCTTATTCTTGGGTTTTTTCCAATCATGTTTGTACAATGATAGCCTCAGGTGAAGAACTAATAGGAGAAATGCCCTTCTCCTGTTTCTATTCCCACTCCCTTCCAAAAATATATTTAATAATCTGACTTGAAAACTGTTCCCAAATACGTTAGCCAGACCAGGCTAGCCTTACAAATTAATGAAAACTTCACATTGTTGGCAAAGCTGGAGAGAGAGTCTGGAGAGGACCACAAGAGATCCTGAAGTTACACAAGGCAGGTACAAGCAGCGCCTGATTTTTCTCCTTACACAGAGCTGCGGGTCTCACTCTGAGACTATCCCAAAAGCAGAATCAATGACCCTGACTGGACTTTGCAGCAAGATGTGTATTTTTAAAGACAGAGAAGATTCCTCCTTGGCCCAGTGTGTGGAGAGACCAGGCTCTAAGGTCAGTGAAGAAAAGTAAACCTAAGAGACATTCTGGTCTGGACAGCACTGAAGATACAACAAAGACGTACATGCATCGATGTGATTCATAACCTGCGTCTATAGGTGTCCGTGTATGCGGCAGGACTGTCAGGTTTGGATTCTGATTCTCCTTTCTCGTCCAGCCCATCATCTCTAAATTACACTGGCATAGCTCTAATAAAAGTCAGACCAAAGGAATTTTTTTTGTGTGTCACAGGATGGAGAACACGGTAGCAGGTCGCCATTCTGCTCGTCACTCTAACACATTAGCTGCTGATAATCCATCATGGTTTATTTCCCAGTCTTTCAAACACAGACTTCTCCGAATTCCCACTAGATACTGCAGCTAGTATGGTTCAATAAGCAATTTCTGTACTAGATACTGTAATTCAGCTTTCAAATTGGCCTGAAAATCTACCAGCCCAGGCATAAAATCTGCTCGTTTGACCTTTATACTTAATGATAATGAAAACATCCAGTGATATTTTACCTTCCTGCCAAAATACCCTCTCCTCCGGGCCTGAGTTTGAGTCATAATTTGCAAGACAGCAACTGTAATTTCCCTAGTAAAGCATCCATATGTACCTATTACTGCATTATGCTTGCAAAATTAAATTAAAGACTTGAAAAATCAAAATATTAACAGTTTAAAACTCATTTATGCTATTTAGAGGTGCACCGCTCTGTAATGAACAGGGGCTATTCTGTCTACAGGACAGAAACTGTTCTTCACTAGGCTGTTAAATTTCACATTTCCATCTACAGCAAGAGATTTGGGTGTTGAATGGTACCTTCTTTTTTTCTGACGATTTCCATGTCCTGAGTAATGATCTGATTTTGAATTTCATTTAGAGATTCGTTCTTTTTGCCTTCTTCATGGAGACCTACAGGCAGACGGATTACTTTCCCGGGTAGTGGCTTGTTAACCAGACGACAACGCAAGGAAGGTGTGTAACAGGACACGGAGATCCCCATATTCTTGGTTCTTAATTCTTTGTGAAATAAGCCCGTAACAGGAGCTCAGTGATTATTTCAGGAGAATTTCTCTGGATGGCTAATATCTACATTGTGTCCTCTAGGTCAACCGAAGTGATGACTGAGAGAGAATGTCTTAACAGCACTGAACATTACAACCCAAAAGAAATGCAACACTAATTACATCCAAGGGATTTTCTAGGTGTTACTGTTCTTGTAACATTCTCAGCAAATTCTGAAAAGCTGCTAGTTTTCAGAATAACGCCTTTATAGATTAATGCCGCTGATTAATAAGAGCTGTTATTTATGGTGAAAATCACACAACTCCTAGGTCTAAAGGCTTCTTTGGGGCTGAAAGCTTTCAGTACAGAAAGTTGTTGTTGGGAAACAAGGGACTGGTGTGTTACTGTAAAGGATAGGTTGTAAAAGGGATGCTTAAAAGGGGCCCAATATGGTTTGGATCGCAGCCAAGGTCTTGCATAACAGGATGCCTCATAAAAGAAAGGCTTAGAGGGGTATGGTTAAAAGACAGACGTTTCTTTTGAGCAGAGATGTGCCAACGGGAGGATCACTGACAAATCTTTGTTCACTATTATGTGCGCATGTAATTAAAAAATGTTGGTGTTTGCAGCCGTTCCCAGATGATGTTGACTGGTTTAGAGAATCCTAGTTTTTTTAAAAAAATAGAAAAAATAGAGTAAGATACACCAAATGCAGTTCAGCCAGGGGTATTTTTCTGTGGTAAACTGATCAGATTTTCAAGTCCTTCAAGGAGCAGAAGTAGGAATGCCCCCCAGACCTTGTGATCAGGAGCATGGCATTCAAAGCTAGACATGATTGCAATTCTGGGGCAACTTATCTTGCAAAGCTGCATGGCAGCAGGGTATCCAACCCCGGGCAGTCAGACAGTTCAAGGGCAGCCACTTCCATCTAACAGGCAAGCCACGAAACTGCTAGGTTGGTAGCAGAGGCTTCATTGAAAGCTAGAGAAAATTACCTTTGTAATGACATCGGAGGGGAACTTTTAACACCAGCCTAATTGCCTGGCAAGTATCCGCATTTTCCTGCTTTACATTTAAAATCTGCTAGTAGTATTTTAGAGCAAGCTGTGTAAAAACAGTATTTCCTTTCCATTTCTAGAGACAATACTTAGTGTCATTCTCCAGAAACCACCCAACACAAGCGTGACAGACTGACGACTGGCCCTAGCATCAGGGCTCAGGAACTGAAGGAAGACGGCCTCAATGGAAATGTTAACACAATCTCTCTACAATTCCTTCCCACCACCATTATAATACTTTGTCTTGAATCTACCGCTGGTTTTAGTGGAATATATTCAGGTTTCCCCCAGCACCTTCGGGAAAAGGTCCTCTGCCAAAGCCCTGTCCAGCTCCTCTCAGTAGCTCCTGAACCAGAATCAAACCATCAGTCCTATACAAGAGCCACGAAGCCGGGCTGTTGGTCCTCAGCATCTATGGTACAAGCAACTTCCCAAGGATCCCAAAACTTTTAGTCACTAGATGCCTCGCTATGTCCAGCTGGAAAATGCCTGCGCCTGGCAAAGCTGGGTCTCCAGGACGGGTTTGGTCTCCAGCCTTTTCTCTGGTCTCCGCTGCGGGAGGAGAGCAGCTACAGCTTGTCACAGCCCTTCGTACTCACAGGAGGGGTAGCCTTGTTGCTAGTTTTCACTAATAGTAAAATACTGCTTATGAAAATGCAATTGGCCACTGCCCTCTGTAAAGATTCCTGTTCCCTGAGTTTTAGAAACAGACTGAAAGGGTGGGGCTGCTGGGATTTCACTCAGATCACAAATAAAACCTCTGCAGCTGCCGCTATTAAAAAGATAATGACTTGAAACGAGAAATAAAATATGCTCTGTGACACATCCAATACACTTTTTCCAAAAGAAAACATAGGTGTTGCATAGAAAAAAGGTAAGAGATAATACAGCAAGTGCCTGAGCTCTCTCAGTAGCCAGGACACTAGCCACAGGTTCCATGAGTAAACTCTTTGCTGATTGGGAATAAATACAGACATGAGTATATAGAGCCTAGACATGGCTTCCTCACTCTATCAAAGAAACGATGGTTTTCACTTTGCCTCAGACAGAGTGGTTCAGGAGACACAAATATTCCGTTCACATCCCGCCTTCAGCCTCAGTCTGGGGCGTCTAATGACTCGCATCTTTCAAGCCAGAGCAGCCTGGTGAGCAAAATAGGCAACAGCATTGCCGTTTTCCATCGCATTTCCTACTTAATGCGGATGGTGGGACAATGACTGGTTAACGTGGCTGCTGAATGACTATTTCATCACTTACTGGCCAGGTCAGAGCGCGGGAGAAGTCCCACCGAAGGAGCTAGGGAAGGACAGATGTTCTTGAGAAGAGCAACACCAGCAATAGATGTACCTACGGCCAGGTCCCGGGCTGTGCCCCCCGCTGCCGTGGGAACCCTTGGCTCCCTCCAAACTGCTGAGCATCATTTGACATCTCTCGTAGAGGAGCAAGTTAAAAACTCGTCAACGTTGTGTTTACTTTAGCTCTCTGAGGAGAAATCAGCTGTGAGCCTAAGAAGAAATCTTTATACACATTCAAGGTTCATACTCAGCATGGTTCTTCTGCATGTGAGTGTAACACGGAGACAGCACAAGATCTTCTCCGAGGCAATTCCTCTCTCAGTTGTAGTGTTGTAAATATGAACCCAAAGTAGATGTCCTTTCAGCATCCTGCTGCACATTTACGCTGTCAGGAGTGAGACAATTAAGTTGTCACGGCCAAAAACATGTCCTCAGTTGCCGGTGTGTTGTCATGAAATAAAAATATAATTGCAATTTTGCAGTAGCTCATTTTTTTGCACTACTGGGATGCATCAAAGGAGATGAACAGGTGGGCCACAGCTTTAGACTGGGAAGAGAAGTTTGCTGAGGTGTCGCAAAGAAGCAGGAAGAAATCAGGTGGGTTATTGCCCTCTGGTGCCCATTTGATGTTGTGGTTCTGGTTCTGGAAGCAGAAAATGTGTCTCTGAGCTCCAGAAAGGAGTGGCAGCCCTTTGGCAGAATGAATCCACACTTATCAAGTAATGAAAAATCCTCTCCATATGCCGGGCATCCAAGAATAATATGAACTTGGTCTTTTAAGTGCCCTCCTATTTAATATCAACTTTTTGTTTAACTATGGAAATGCTTATATCTAAGCAATTATACCACAGAATGCAAAACATACTTTCTCTACACAACACTTCCAAAATGGTGTGCTCCCATGCTATAGCTTGTGGGGTGATTTTTTTTTTTTTAACTGAACAGCCAACCCTGTGATAAACTGCTTGATAAAATAACAACGTGTGATGGACGGAAAGGGTTTACTGGGCCACTGCAGTGAGGAGGAGAAAGGACGATAGCTGAGTGGTCAGATCTGATAGAAGGACTGGGAGCCAGATAACCTCCAATAAACATTTTCAGACCTCACTATGGGTCCTCCTTGGTTAGAGATCTGAACACAGATCTACACCAGCCGTGGATCCACACACTGTAATCGCTCACCTTATGTAAAGTAATTGCACACTGCAATTACCCCATCCTCAATACGTTGGGCCTGAAGCTAATCTTACTGATGTCTCATTTCATTGAACGCAGCTGGTTCAAATCTCAGATTAAAAAACAACAACAACAAAACAAAAAGCAAAAGTGGAACTTGTAATGAGTAACAAGAGGAGAAGGAGATCCACACTGGATTTTATGTCAGTGGAATCAGAGATTAAAATGTTATCACTCAATATAGCTGCCAATGTTTTGATGTAGGCATGCTATTGTATACCACTGGTTTCATTCCACCAGAGACATTAAAAATAAAATCAAATAAAATCAAAACTTGCCCCATGACAAAATGTAACTAAAATTCTGGCATCACTATATGCTTCTTTTTTGCTTTTTCTGTGCATATTTGTGTATAGTTTGGAAAGTAACCATAGCATATTCTAGCAGGAGTCAGACAGGTCAATCTCTGTGAATTCAAGATAAAGCTGCATGCCTTGAAAAAAAAGCCAGGTCTGGAGACCAGGCTTGAGATAAACAGCCATCTGAAAGATAATAGGTTTGCCTGACATTGTTGTGTCCAGTAAATCATAACAAAACTTCAGAATACTGGAGAAAGGCCAGGAATTGGTGACTTACATTATTGTTTTATTATCACATTTTGGAAAGGTAAAACTAATAGCGCTGTTTACTTTAACTAATATTAACTAACTCTTAACTCATGGCTGCCCAAAATGATCCTGTTTCAGACCACAACGTCCTCACTTTCCAGCTTTGCTAAGAAAACGGCCTGCCGGCTATGTCGAAGGAAAAGGGAGCTGGGGAAGAAGGGAAACAGCATTTGGGAGGGCAACGTGCACCTGCTCGGGCTGCATTTCAAGCTCACTCTTCTTTGTCCTTTCCTTGTAACGCAGTGATTCCTATAGAAGCTTTTTGCCCTGTTAAAGATGCGTATAAATAACTCCGCAAGGAAAACAAAAAAAGCAACTATTTTCATAGCGGTATTTCAGAACCTTTTCTATTATAGAGCTACGTTTCCCAAAGGCTTTTTCCCAACTTGCACGTGGTGAACCCGTGTATGATCTGCCGTGGTTAAGGTGAAGTGGTGAGCGCATGTGCAGGAGTGAGGTACAAGCTGGGGTATACGGTACTGGGTTTGGGGACAGAGGCAGAGAGAGCCTGCCTGTGGCTTCTGGTTTGCTTGCTTGGTTTCCTTGCAAATATTGAGCGGTCTGGAGAGTGGGCAGGTGCGAGGGTTTGGTGTATGTGCAGGCGACATGGAAAGCAGAGCCTTGGACAGAGCTCGTGTCGATGTGGAAGGCTTCTAACTGGTTTCTTCTGCTGTCGAACCACCCTCAATTCAACCGCCTTCAAGAAGTAACCCCATAAACAGGGAACCAAGGCATCTTGCCGGGGTTTGTGTATGTGCTGACACAGCCAGACGCTTCCTTTGAAGGACTGAGACTGTTCACATAACACTGCCTAGGATGCTAGGGAGGTGGGACCTCCTTGGTGGGACCTCTGCGTCTCTGACCAAGTTACCGCCCACGGTTAACTATACCTTCCCCCCCAGAAAACATCAGAGAAGAAAACTTTTCTTTTGAATCCATTGCATAATGGGAAAAGGAAGAGTGACTAATTCTCGAGTGCTGATATTAGTGTGTATCTAAACTCCTAACGAGCAGACTGTAAATAGGTCTTGTAGGTTTGTATCTAAACTCCTAATGAGCAGACTGTAAATATTTGCTTAGAGTTTCTTGCTTTGCAGGGGTAGACAAAACTCTCTGCAAACCACTTAGTTTTTACCATAAGTTTTGTTCTGATATCTTGTTTTAAAACATTTTCGTCAAAGAGATACTAGAAGGGTTTGAAGGATGCTGCTGTGTTAGTTCACAGGGCCAAATTCAGAGGTGAGCTGGGAGTTAACTCTCTGAAGCTCAGATCTCGACAGAGCTGTTGACAGCTGCTCTCTCTGTGCAGAAGAAGGTTGCCTTTACAGGACCTCTGCAAACAGGCAGGATTGAACCCTGTAGGCCATCCCGGCTGATGGAATAAGGACCGACACGGACACAGACCCAGTTAGGACAGGGTTCTGTGAAGAACAACATAGTTCTGCACATTTCATCACCAAACTCGTACCAAACTGAGCTTTTTGGAAAATTCCCATCTGACTCCCATTTGGCTGGAATACTCCCTCTCATTTTGAGCCCTCTGTGCTTCTGCTTTCGACTTGAAGGAAGAGCACCAAAACACCAGGAAAAAAAGGTTATTCTCACAAAATTTCAAACCTAAGAGCAACGTTTTGGAAATCTTACTGGGAAATATTATTGTGAAATTCCTAGCTTGCAGAACTTGAGAAGGTTGTTATTTATGCTAATTCAATGAAATAAATATGTTTGTGTCAGCTTAATCCTTCAGAGGAAAAAAAGAAGGCAGTGTGTGTTGGACTCAGTGATCTTGAGGGTCTTTTCCAACCTAAATAATCCTGTGATTCTAGGAGTCTACGTGTTTTTCCTGATAGAACTTTTAAGTGACGTCACCTGGCTTTTAAACGTGCAATGGCTCAGTTCTTGGTTTCTTACTTGTTTAGAAACTTGGCCTTTGTTGAGGCAATTCCTTTCCCTAGTGCACTTTACTAAGCACGGACCTGACCTCAGAAGAGCAGCAGAAATCTCAGACCACAGCTATAGCAAGCTTACCTGGCTATCTGCAACCTGTGTGACAGACTTCACGCTAAAAGTGCTTGCCTTGCATACAACAGTTTCATCAACAAAGTGTGGACATGAACATTGTCCAGCTTAGGGAATCGCAGGACCCAGAGCCTGAACACAGCACTTGAGAGTCGCTGTTAAACATCTCTATAAGAAAGATGAGGACAAACTTTTTAGCAGGGCCTGTTGCGATAGGACAAGGGGTAACGGTTTTAAACTAAAAGAGGGTAGATTTAGAGTAGATATAAGGAAGAAACTTTTTACAATGAGGGTGGTGGTGCACTGGAACAGGTTGCCCGGAGACGTGGTAGATGTCCCATCTCTGGAGTTCATTGGTACAGTCAATGACTCAAAGGGAGCTAGAGTGATTTACACAGCTGAGCGGTTGGGCCATTATGCCAATTAATGTTATACTCGTGTTGTAAGTGGGCAGAGGGCTATGCCTGACAAAGACAGTCTCCTGTGGACTGCCGCAGGCTGTGTAGGCTGAAATGCTCCCACCACAATCACTGTGATGAGCCCAACAGCCTCCGGTTGGGCTGAACATCCTTGGGCGATGGGGATGTACACTAACATCACATGGAGGTAAGCACTCGCGGCAGGCTTGGCTACAGTTTTCCTGAAACAGTGTTGGGTTAGTGGTGACTCAGCCACACACTGTTATTTGCATTGCTAATGGAAAACAAAACTGATGATTTAATCATCTCTCTGTACAAAAATAGAGCCCTGTGTAAGCAGCAGTGTTCCCTGAACAGGCTCTCATTGAAATCAGCTATTTGCTGGCTCTTAAATGAGAAGTCAAGCCTTTATCCAGGAGGGTAAGGGGGTAGGTGGTCTATTGAAACTCTACGTTATGACTTTGGATAAAAAAATAAATAAGTAAGCTGAGCTACACAGACACTTAGTCCAACAAGTCCATCTTTCAGAGATTTCACTTGAAGGGAGTTGGCAGATTTTCATTCTTCACCCCAAAATGTTCCACTTGTGCTTTTGTCAGGAGTCAAGCCCGCATCACTCTTAAAAGACCCAGTCATTTCAGTTTCCAAATGAGGTGCTATTCACAATAGGTAATTATTTACAAGACGATTGCATGTGCTCTCCACAGCTCTCTTTCCATGAGCTGAAAGGAAATCTCGCTGACATCTCCTGCAGACTTTCCTCCTTCCTTGGCTTGGCAGTGAAGGACAGAGGGCAAGTGGCCCCCAGGATGGTGTGCCTCAGGCTGGTCCCATTTCTAGAGGTGTGCTGGTGTCAGAGGTGGCCTGTGATGGGAGGTCAGACATCGTCCTGGTCCTTCCTTTGCACCCCAAGCTCCTCAGGCCTCTCTGGCTACCATCAGGACTCAATGCTGAGAAAAGCAACATTAGGGGTACACAGGATGAGCCTTCTCTTGGGTATCCACACTTAGGGATTTTTAAGGCAAAATGCAGAAAACTTTTTTTAATTCCACAAGCACTCCCTGTTCCTGGCAGTGTGTATGTGTGTGTGCGAGTGTGCGCCTGAGCACAGATGTGTGCTTGCGTGTGTTCACCTGCACAAATGCCCTGCTTCTTTATAGGCTATGGTTGAAGATATTCACATGCCAAAACTATTGATATTGTCTGATCTCATGAGGCAATCTGACCTTCTGCAGGTTTCTGCCCCAATATGAGTAAGAATGATGATTTTTTTTTGACATGTCACTTGTAGATGAAAGTAAAACTGAAAGGAAGGACTTCCCAGACAAAGGTTCAATGTTCAGCATCCAGGCATTTCAGATGTGGTTTTATAGACGGAGGCTGAAATGTGTAACCAGATGCAATTTGAAGATGTAGGTATAAAAGCTCCAGACTTATGACATGGAGCCCTTCACAACACACAGACTAGGTATCAGCGTTTATTACACACCAAAAGGTTCATGGCAGTAATGGTATGGCAAAAGGAGATGACACTGGGAGGCAGTGACACAGCATTGGCCCAAAAGGATCTTTCAAACATTTCACTGAAAACAGTTCAGCAAATACCACACACAAAACCAGGCACTACTGAGGCTTCCTATTGTCGTCTTCAACTTTAAATTCTCTTCTGTATGCTTGGCTGACCGCAAGATAAACTCTTCCACCTTCATTCTCCAAATCTGCGCTTCATGCGGATGATTTAAAATGAAAGTGTTCCTGTGAAGTGCTGAGGGTGATTCCGACTAATCTCCTTTACTGATGGAAAATTAGGAAATAAAGACAGACAATTATTTCATTTAGAAATTCAGCTACTTTATTCTGCTGATGCAGTATCCTTTTGTTGGTAAAAAATAACAGACACAGAGGTATAGTAAGGAGAGCACTCTGTAGCTTCGGCTTTTCCCTGTTTGATATGCTTAGTGATGTGGGAGAGGTGGTGGGATTTACATCAATGAGAGACAGGTTAAAGCATGGTTAGGTGGTCTCTGTCATGATTGTTCACAGATGAGATGCAGGTATAGCCTGAAGTCTCCCATAGGTCAAGCACTCCTCACTGGGACACATTTTGGATCACACCCTATGGCAAGATATCTGACTGCCCCAGAAGACCCGTTGGAAAAGTGGCACATTGGAAAAGTGGCACATCAGAGTCAAGATGTCCCTTGCAGAACTGGGAGGAGAGTTTTCTTTCAAGGAATTTGCCCTCAAACAAGGGACTTGCTGAAAGAAACAGATTAGTCTTTAGTGAGGTTTACATGCTGAACAACACAGGGCAGAACTTGGCCACCTTAATCAAAAATGAAAATGCAATAGAAGACAGCTCTGACCTAATTGACTGCTTCCATGCGAACACTATCACTAAATGCACTAGAAGACAAACATCAAGCAACAGCAGGAGGGAAAACGACCCTTTTCAGATGAAGCTTAGAAAAAGATGAGAAGTCAGCATGATCATGCACAGGATACGAGGTATGCCCGGTGCCAGGTTTCCCTACCAGCTGGCTGGTTGTGTCAAGAGACATGATGGGGCAGGCTGAGCAGGAAGGCAAGGATACCTGCACAGCATCCAGTATCAGATCATAAGAATGACCGTGCCGGATAAGGCCAGAGCTCTATTTTCTCATCCTCTACTAATCCACACCTTGGAGATTTCCAGATGCAGAGCTACTATTTTTGTGTTCAAGCTCCCAGGTATGAATATATTCCTACAAGAGGAAGTCTTTCAAAAATGTCTGGCAGAGTTAGGAGGAATTTGGCCAGTCCTATGCTCCTAAACTAACCGGTCATGCTGTGAAGCCCTCGGTGCCTCCTCAGCTCCAAAGGGGAGCTAGAAGGTCTGCACCAACTCTGTTCCTTTTCTTTTCCAGGGAGTGTGAGGGTCCATTGAGTGGGGTAAGTTAACAATTGACTCAGCTGCAAACACACGGGTTGTTTTTGTTGATATAAGTCATTGTGACACAGTTTTTGGTGTGAAAGTGACTACTGGAGGCAGAGCACTCCCATGCCAGGTATTCCTATTGATACCTGGGCAATGCTGGACTTGAGAATCAATTGGTCACTGAATCGGTCCTGAATTACAATAATATTCAGTGACTAATTGTGTGTGCTTGGTCATCCTTCCTCTCCATTAATGTGTTCCTGCTAATTAAGGGCCCTGAGAAGATCTCTTTCAGCCTATTATATGGATGCAGGTGGGAAGGCTGGCGCTTGTGCAGAAGCGAAGGGGAAGATTTTTAAGGGAGTTTGTCACACAGCTAATTTTTACCATTTGTTTAATTTGTTACTAAGGGTCATTTGTCAAACTGTGGCTGCTGTTCCTGCCCCTCCTCTTCTCTTGTTCACAGGAACGAACAGCCTGGGAAAAAATTATCAGGATTAGCAAAGAGGAGGAGTTGATGATAATGGTCCTGAGAAGTGAGGGAGTTGTGCATGGATCACTTCCCAGGACACAACGGCTGTCTGCGCACTCTGCACCCAGGAAATGAGGTTAATCAACACCTGCTCACAAGGACACTGGAAAGATCCTCCTCGTGATGGTAGCGAGACTGGCATCTTTGCTGCTTGTTTCCTGAGGGAAGTGGCTGGGCACCAATACCCACACCAATACCCAAGCAATGTGTTGGGTGACTGTCTCTGCGAGACTTTGCCTGTAGTTGGTGGAAGAGTGGTTCCTCCAAGGAATGAGGACTTGGGCCTTGTATTGTTTGAGACAAAACTGGTTTGCCAGTCAGCCAAGGGATAGAAATAAGGCAAACAAAGAGACAACATCACACAAAAGTTGCAGAGAACATTCTCATGGTAGAAACTTCAAGTGATGGGCAATGTTATTTGTGGGACCTCTTGGTGTGAAAATGAGTGAACTTCCCAGCTAGAAGCTTGATGGTAAAGTAGATGGGGATGTATGAGATGTTTGAGGCTTAGTAATCAGTCTGGCAGTTTTGGAAAAAGCTAGGAAATAGCTTTGTAAATTCAGTTTGACCACCACACTTCAGATCTAGTGATTTTATCAGCACAAGCAGGCAGGTCCGTCATTTTGGAAAGAAGGGAGTGACATTGCCTGCAGCTGAATAAAGGATGAATCACATTAAATATCAACAGTCAAACTCTGCTTTTTAGAAAATCTTTCGTTTTTACCTGGTGCGATTTCACTTGACACAGTAGAGGTTGTTGCCGTGTTCTTTACATAGAATGAACCAGTATATGTGATTAAGGAGCTTTTAGAATGACAGGGAAAAAGTCAAGTTGGGAAACAGAACAAAAACTTCGGCAAGGATGTGGCATCTGTGAAAGGAAGTACTCTTCAAAGAGGAAAAGTCATATCAGAGGATCAGAGCTCTCCTGTGGTCCTACAGACCCTTGTAAGGATTGCAGTCAGGTGTTCAGTTTAATAATCAACAGTAGTTTAATTAAATAAAGATTAGTTATTTAGCAGTTGGAATGATCTCCTCTTTCTCAGTGCATCTGGCTTTGTGATAACAAAGTGTACCTGGGAGGTCTTGCCTTTTTATCAAATGTGGGGTATTTTTCTTTAAATATCTTCTAAATATAGGAAATAGGGCAGTATTATCTGATGGAAACATAAAGGCAACTTTCTGAGTACGTTACTCCAGTCCGCCAGTATCACAAGGGGGACGCAGGTGAGGGTTCACTCCGGTAGCATTGACGACATTCTTGGTTCCCTGAATTTCCAGGAAAGAGACCCGACTGGGGCACGCCGTGCCGTCATCCTTCTTGCTTTGCCTTCTGCTACTGGCCTCGCACTCTTTGTTGATGTAAAATAGGATGCAAGGAGGCAGGAGAAAGAGGTTATTCACCCAAGTATCAGCCTGACGTGGAAGTGATCCCAGGCCTCGCTGCTTATCCAGAGCAACGAGCTGAATCCTCTTACTCCCTTTCAGGAACTAGTTAAACTCCTTCTTAGAAGTGCTTTTGTGTTGTGCTTGCATGTCTTCTGTTGGAAAGGTCCTTCCTTCCCTCATTGTTTGGATCATTGGCAACCTGCTTCTACTTTTCCTAATTTTATTCATGGCCAGTTAGCATTTGTTTGTTCATGTGCCAAGGTTACTTTTTAGCTTAAATAGCTCTTGTCACCTCCCTCAGGTTTACTGCTCCTTGATGTATTTACACTCAGCAGTCACATCCCCTCCTAGCCTTTGTTTTGCCAAGCAAAAATAGCCAATTTCTTCAGCTCTCCTGTAAAATTATTTTTTTGTGAGGACACCAAGTTACAGAGTAACAGTCATAGATAATTGCTTGCACTTGCAGTCAGAGCTAACCACAGAATCTTCCTGTGCTAAAAAAGGAGGTATAACACACTTTGGCTTATAACCAAGGCCAGCATTTTGAAATACAGAGACTCAAGTCCTTATTTCTGGTAAAGCAACTAAGTAAATGGTCTCTTATACTAATGTGATGAGCACTTCAATTGCCCTTTGACTTCAATGTCTAAATAAGTTTCTTATCAACTAATGTCTTGAAATGCTAAGCAGCAGCACCAGCATTGGACAATGTTGCCCTAATTGTTGGTATTTTCTATTGTATTTCATTACAGCCACACTGTCTGTTCAGAAGAACCCACATCTCGCTAGAATTCTTACAGGTCCTGACACCTATCTGGAGTAAATAAATGTTATTACTCTCTCCACATATACAAATCGGAATCGAAGAGGACATATTAATTCCCCAAGGTCAGAGAAAGTTGGAGGTAGGCACAGGCAATGACCAGTCAAGGATTCAGACCCCCAGACTCCTTCAGGGATCTTGCTCTGTCCCATTTGAAATTAGAAAAGGAAGAAGATCAGAAAAGTAGTTAAAATGTTTTGGGAGGCGGTTACTGATTAAAAAGTGTGGTGATGAGGTTATGTTTAAGATTGCTTTTCCCCTTTTGTTTCTGTGCCTGATTTATCCAGATAAAACCATTGAACACTCTGGATATGCTTTGGAGGGTACAGTTTAGCCTTTCTTTGATTTTGTAAGGCTGGGCACCAAAAGAACAGGAAACGTCCATCTTTCTTCTACCATTAATCATTTTGGTTTTCATCATTTTCAGTAGATGGCATTGGACTGGCAATTCTCTGGGAAAGAAATGACCTTTGTTTAATTTTGTCTGTAAATGGCCTACTGGAGTCTTTCTTTGTGATTCATAAGTCTTACCCTCTATAAATAATATGGGGGTGCGATGTCCTAGCCCTTTATTCTTGGCTTCTTAACTTCCTTCCTGTCAGTGTCTTTCCAAAATTCTTTCTTCCTTTTTACTAATTTTTAATGAGTAAGATCAGAATGGACCTGCCCTTTGCTTGTTGAAATACTCTGGCTTCAGCTTCCTCAATCTACTTTTATATTTTGGATTAATCTGTCATGTTAATGGGAACTCCTGGAAATGACCCGTCTTTATTTGCTAACTTAGATTTACTGTGAATGCCCTGCATTGAGTTCTGTGAGCACTGGTCTTAGTCTATCAATCCTGACTTCTCCAGTTAGACAGGCAAAAATGCAAAAAATTCCTTAATTTATTGCAGAGTTTTCAGGGTGTCTTTCAAGTGGTTTCTTCTCAAATTTCAGAGAATGCAACAAAAATCAGATGCATTTCGATAGAAGATTTCAAGTGACAGCAACTCCTTGGAACTGGATTAAGTAACAGACCTTATTGGATGTAACTGTACAATTTTGCAAAGATCTGACTTTGAATTTACTTTAGCTGCTGCATTTTGAGATCTAAACAACCTCTTCATGTCATAGACTTACGTCTACCCAAGGTTTTTTCTGCAACAATTCTTTCTCTCCCCACTGGCCCCATTTCCCTCCCCACAGTCCTGTCTCCTAAGGAAATACATGACTTCTTCATACCTGACCATTGTTTCCAGCCTTGTCTTGCCTTGAGTTGAATGTTGACTTGTAAGAGAAGTTAATCATAGAGAAAGACAACATAGGAGCACTTTGGCTGAAGTCACTGGTTATGGTTTATTAAAGACAGAAGGCCAAACTTTCAGCTGAGGTTACTTGCTCTATTTCTGCTGACTTCCAAGAGACTCCAAAACCTAAGCTGAGCTGGGCTGCATTACTCTTGTGCGGGAGACTATCTCACCCACCAGAAACATTGCCGAAGGTGGTGGGACTCAGAAGGTGCAGTGCTGCCTGAAGTTGGATGACTATGAATTGATCCTCAACACCCAGACCCCTGGCACGGCAGGGTGATGATGATGCCTAAGCACCTTCTTTCTTACCTTCTGGATGTGTTGCTCTGCCCTGGACCTACCCACACTTCCATCTCTCCCCATCCTCATGCCCATATCCTCACCAGAAGGCCAGCAGGCCCTGAGACCAATGACGCGCTGACGGCCAGCTATGTCCATGCTTGAGCTGACAAAACCAGGATGCCACTTCAGCTTCTTCCACTCCTCTTTTAGAGCAAACCCTTCCAATACCACATATTGTCACAGCAATGTGAGAGCTAGTCAAAGGAAGGTTTGGCAAAACTGGGAATTGAAGCTAGAACCTTGAAAGAAAATTGAGAAAGCAGTGGAACAAGCTTGAGAACTCATTTGCTTTGAAGAAACGTCATAGCAAGGTGATGTGAGCTCATAATGGGAATGTACCCTTCTTTCACAACACTAGCAGTGAAATTAGTTCCCAATGGATCATCAGTCAGAGATCTTTTGGGCGATATATTGTCATTTATGTTCATTAGTTGGTCCTTTTGAAGCTAATAGGCATTTCTGTAAACTGCACCAGCTTGCACGTAGCATGCATCTACTCAGATCTTCAAAGCCTAAGGAATTCTTGTTCTGGGAGATACAAGTTTTCCCTCAAGTGCTTTGGCAAAAGTAGCAGGCATCAGACAAATGGGGTGGCATCCTCCAAGTCCTGTGAGGAAAAAAGAAGCTGAACCTGTATCTTCCTCTGGTTCGACTATGTCCATGGAGCACAGCAGATGGAAATACTACTGTCATGAAACAAAATAGGACGTGTCCTATTCCATAAACCATAGGGTGAAGCTCCCTGGGGTCTGTGCTCCCACCACTGCGGGGATGCTTCAGACCACTTGATGTCTGACCAATCTGCCTTTCCTTCTGTCTGCTTGGGGTTCCTCTTCAGCAAATATTTATCTGTGTCTTCCCTAGATTCTTATGGCACAAATAAGCCCTGCTGAGAACAGTCCCAAAGGTGAAAAAGATCTCTTTATCCAAGTCTGGGTTCTGCTTCCAGGTTAACGTATAAATGCCACTGAGGCATATCAGGGCCCTTTTAAAGCCTGTGTCCTGGAGGGAAAAACCACGATGTTGTTATTTCCCAGCGTTTTTTGTAGCGAGGAGATTGGTCCTACTTTGTGTGTACATGCGCACATTGGAATCGTAATGTGGAACTCAGTGGGCTTCCCTGGAGCCTCAGAGCATCCTGCGGTACAAGGGGGAAGGGCAGAGGGGATTAAGGAGAGTAAATAAAAATAGCAAATGAGTAATAATATTTTACAGAGACAGGTGCAAATCTGCTCATTATGGTTACTCTCTCTGTCAATATGCCAGTCGCCAGGATACAACCTTGGAAGTTTATCCTCCTAAAAATACGGCCATTAGTACATGACACAGTCACTGCTTCTCCCACAGGCCAACTTAAATAATACATATCTAATGTGGTGACAGGTTCAGGGGGATGGGGACCCAAAGAGAAAAGAGAGGCCCAGAGCATCACACGAGCTGGGGAGACGCTTAGATTTTATTTCAGACATTAGCAACACTTGGAGTGACTGGCATGTGATGAAAGAGAAAATTTAACCCTGCCTTGCACGGTCCATTATTGCAGCACTGATGGGAAAAATGCCCCATTTTCACAGCTTTAGACATTAGTGCCAAAAGAGCTTTCTGCTTGCTGCTTGACATGCCTGAATGGTCTCCCACCTTAAAAGCCTGCATGGAGCTGAATAATTTTTATAGTTCTGCTTTAACTTTTGCCTAAACAGCATGTACATGTGTGTAAAGAGCTCTGCCCTCCCCTCAAAGCTACACACACTTACAGCCCTGCCAGTTACCCAGCATCGCATCCTCATTTGTATCCCGACTCCAGGCGCTTATGCTCAAAGAGCTGGGGGAGATCAGTCCCCTGTTAACCACTTCTTAATGCGACAGTTCAATGGTAAAGACTCTTCTGTGTCTGGCTGGGTCAGGTAACCGAGAGACCCTGTAAAAGCCTAGGGCTGTTCTATCTCCAGCACGAGGACAGCGTTTTCGGAGCGAAAAAGATGACAAGTTTCTCTGTAGGCTTCTCTAGATGAAATGTGAGCTGTCACTAGATTCAAGCTGAATGGAAACAGGAAAAATTTTTAGTTCTTTCATCTATATCTATATCTATACCTGTACCTGAACATTTAAAATGCCAACATATTAGACACATAGGGGATGCTGAAGCGTTCATAGAGATCCTTTATGGTTGTATTTCATATACCGGCTTGCTTAGTTGAACCTAGATCCAGCAACAGACTAAACCATGTGTAACTTTAAACCTATTTGTGATCTCCACGGTGCTATTTGTATGCTCTTTAAGAACCAAAGAAGCAGAAGTGCTTTGGTGCTTTGGAGATAAATGGCCCAGCACATTCTGAATCACTAGCATGGGGCTAGTTCCTATGTAATGCCATCAACTTTGCTATCTGTTGCTGCCTTGTCAGCTTAAAAATTAAACTTTGGACTACCTCTCACAATGAAGACAGGTTTAATTTTGCCAGTATCAGGTAACAATATAAACTGTAAACTTGGGACAGATTCATTACATGTTTCAGAAGTTTATGAATCCAGTTTGATCTGGGGTGAAAGCCTAGACCAAGCAAAACTCCATCATTGTGGCAAAATTTTCCCCAATTTGCTGTGAGAAATTAAAATTTAATTTTAGGGGGAGCAAAAAACTTCAAGAAAGAGTTCTTAGAAACCTTTATGAAAGACTTTTAAATACTTCTGTGTTTACAAACTTTTATGAAGTTTTCTGTTCTACAATTTTATAAATGTGTTTTTCATTTTAGAAGTAATTGTATGTGTAGGAATTTAGACCTCACTTACATGACAGAATGTGAGTGGAAAGACTGTATTCCCAATATGAAAGTTAAAGCCACAACAAGGGGCCTTGGCGTGAGACAGGAGGATGTCCACAACCAGTCCGAAAGACTCACCGTGGGTTTGGGAGTGCTCTGTCGGAGAGTTGTGTGTTTTCAGGCCAGAAATTTCACCAGCTTCAGTTGTGCTGGTGTTTTATACGAATTCTAGACTGGGGAACCTAAACCCGAATGCTCACCCAAAATTTTAATGTAGTTCTTCCAGACAGTATCTTTGTCATTCACAGGGCAGCGGAAAGGATGAAAAGGGAGTTAATACTCAAGAAATTCATTATAAGAAAGAAAACAGGTGCCCTTAGAGTGTCCGCAGCACCCCAGCCTGGCAGGGATTCTCAGGGAATTTGTTTAGAAATCCCTCTGCTGCTGATTTAACAGCATGCC
>NW_009632775.1:31131-32651 GCF_000690535.1 Cariama cristata | reverse complement strand
TTTCCCCAAATGCCCTACTTTTTGGAGACTCAGGAGCGTTCGCTTACGCAGAAGAGGAGACACGTTCACGGCTGTACTCAGTCTTCAATCAGTTTTTAACGTTTCATGTGCCACTCTGAAGTCTACTTTTAAAAGAAGTATTTTGTCCCCATTTGTTTGCCCTCTGACCCACGGAGAGGTCTGACTCACGAACCCTTGCTCCCTACGGCATGTTTCCCGGCGGAAGAAACGGGGTAGCAGGTCTTATGGGCCCGGCGTTGCTCTGTTCAAATAAAACAAAAATCCAGCCATGAGATACATAGGAAGCAGGTCAAGCTTTTAATCTTAGCAGAGAGCAGGGGGCTGAGCAGAGCATCTCTAAGTCATTAAATCTTCAATTTTCTGCCTCTCCTTGAGGCTTCTTCTCATTCCCTTTGGGACCACCAGAGAAATCAGACTTACTTCCAACGCTTCATACACTTGGAGGAGAAAAACTGCTGCAGAAAAGAGAACAAAACCCTGGAATAAACCCTCCTCTCAGGTAACCAGGCAAAACATGCCAAAAGCCCTAAGTCTCACCGCAAGCTGGCTTCTCAGTGCCATGGGGAAGAGCAAGGCAAAGCCACCACCCGCACTGGTGTCACAACCGCGGTACCCCAAGGTGCAACACCTCCTGCAGCAGTCACCGCTTCTTGATGGTTGCCCATCACCTAGGTGGTGGCTGTAGCTCACAAAGACACTTCCCAGCAGATTTTAAGCCCCTTGAGAACCGCAGTACAGCCACACCAGGAGGCAGCTCCACACCACTTCACTTCCCGCACGTTTACACTTGCTTTGCAGCCTGCACGGTGATCTCTCCCACCCGCTGCGTTAGCTAGTTTGGGGATAACAAGAAGGCAGTCATGGATGGAGAGTAACTCACCTGCAATATGGTCTTTGAGACTGCAGCTCTGCCCTGATCTGCCGGACAAAGCCTCTCTTCACCCTCGGCCAGCCTCTGCCGCTGCTCGCCAGCAGTCCCGGGGGGGTCGGGTTCAGGGAGGAGGAGAAGGAGCTGAGACACCGCAGAAGGGAGAAGTGGGAAGAGCGAAAGAAGCCCAAACAATAAAGTAGGCTGGAAACCTTTTTGCTGGCAGTGTAGGGCTGGTAAGGGTAAGCCTGTTCAAACAAAGCATTGCCTGCTTCTCCTGCATCTGCTGGAATTAGGAACGTGCCATACCTGCTAGCTCTTAATCTGAGAGGGTCCAGGCTAAGTCCCCTGTCAAGACACTGTATGATGCTTGGTCAGAGACGTGTAAGTGAGTCACCACCAAAACTTACAGGTTTAAGAGCTGTAAGTTAACAAGCTGCATAAAGCCCTGTTATTCCTTAGCAGTGCCACACAATCTGAAGTGTTACTGCGCTTCTTTCGTGTCTGCTTGGGCCACCTTTGCTTTTCTCCTGTGTTGTTTTTCTACTTGCCATGCTGTGTTTTGATACTCGAGACTCCTTGCAAATACAACTGCCCTGCTGACAGAGGCCCTGCTCTTCAAGGCAGGGGT
>NW_009632775.1:8481-31100 GCF_000690535.1 Cariama cristata | reverse complement strand
ACCCTCTTTCCCTTTTCATACCCCACGTGAGAAGGGCTACAGTTTCCTCCCTCTGCAAGCTTGTGCTATGCCAAGCAGTCCTTCTTCTCACCGGGGTCCCAGGCCAGGATACTTCCATCAATTTTGATTATTTTGCCTGCAGTTAATGTTGGAGCAGCATCCCAACGGTCTGCCATCAAAACCAAACCCTGTGGTTTTTGGAGCATGTATGTAGTGAGGGGAGACTGCTCTGCTACTGAGTAGCAGATTTGGCTGGAGGAAACCCCCTTTTTGGCCATTCATCTCAGCATTTCATTTCAGGACACTACAGTTTCTCTTCTTGAGCTTTTTACATTCTCTGGGATCTCACCTTCTTCTGCTTCTTGGCAGGCACCATCTTTGCTTCTGCTTCTTGAGTTCATTGTCAACTTGGCTTTTGATCCCCTTTTCATTTCTCTGCCTTCTATGCGGTGACTTCAGTTACACCTTGGACTGCAGAAGCAACCCTCTGTTGACCAACTTACCTCTCTGTGTTGGTTTTTCTGTAATGTACTCAACATTTCTGCCTGCTCCTTCACCCTCCCCATCTGGCTATGCAGCGAATGCTGGGCACTGAGTGCCCTCCTTTGCAATGCACCACTTGCCTCTCTCACTGAAGTTACCTTCCCTGACGCCTCCTTTTGCATCTCCACTGTCAGATTTTATTCCTCTCTCTCCTCCCTTTTCATCACCGTGGCTTGTTACTGGAAACTGTTGAGTATTTTCTTCCTTTCCAACATTTTATTTGTTTTTCTTCCTGTGCTTACTGCAATGTTCCTTGCCCAGGCATTGATTAACTCTTGCTTTGCTCTTTGCCACTTTCTCCTGTCTGCTCTGGAAGGACTTCACAGAGACTGTCTCTACCTGCACCATCATTCCCTGCTCCTCAGACACATCCCTCCCCATGTGAATCTCCCAGACTCTCACTGGCACCCCGGGCTAAGGTCAAGTCTCGTATGCCTTTCTCTTTGAAGCTCCACACAGCTGCCCTCCAGCCAACTTCCTTGCTTTTACTTTGTCTCATTCCTTCTCCTGTTTGAATACCTCAGGGCTGGTTTCTCATAGCTCTCCTCACGTGCAGTACACTCTTCTACACCTAGTATACTTAAAGACCCTTTAAGATTCATATATTCAAACTTATTTTTGATTGTAAGGCTTGGAAGCTTACCTTCAAAAAGAAGGTTCATATTGTTTATATTGCTTCAGGAGTGGAACCTTTAGAGAAGGGGAACCTTTAAGAAAAACACAGAATATGGTACGACTTCCACTGTAAATGCCAAACATTCAAACCCACAGCTTTGCCGTGTTGAATGTCTACACCGTTTCGGTTTTGCCCCAGATGCTGGGTAAGCATGTGGTTGAACCTCCATTGCATACCTGCTTTGTGCTGCTAATAATTCATGAGAGAGAGATTGCTGTGCTTCCCGTCCCTTCGCTTCGGATGCTAGCACAGCCATCTCCATTGCCTTCCCAGGGAAAGGGGCCCCACTCCGCTGAGCTAACGATTGCTGTTTCTTAATGGCAAATGCCATTCAGCTAAACCAGAAGCCTGAGGAAAAGCAATTTTAGGTTCACTTCCTAGATAAGAATGAAAATTCCTTCCTGTTACTGATTCCATAAAGGAGAATGAGCTAACCTGCAGAGTCTGATAAAGTCAGCCCTCTATTTCAGGTCTGGCTGTGGGCTATGTTAGCACAGAAGACAGGCAGCTTGCAAGGGTTTAATGCAAGAGACACAGAAGAAAGAAAATGATTTGGTTCTCCCGCTCCCCTGAGGGGAATCGTCTTTGTTTTCCAGTACTAAGACTGCAGTGATACCCTTGATGATCCCCCTGCAGTGATGGTAATTCATAACTTGCTGGGTAAGTCACTTGGGAGCAAAAACGTCTAAGATTTCACATTTTCCTGGCCAGTCTTAAGGTCTTTTTTTGTTACTGACCAGCGTTCCCACAGCTGGAGGTGTTTGCTCAGGGAAGGAGGTGGAGACCCTGATTCACCCCTCCGCTGGCACCGCACCGTGGTCCCCCTTGGGCAGGGGTGCAGGGCAGGGTGGCTCCTGGTGCTCTGTCTGCCCAGCCATGCCGGTGTGCACAGGGTAAAGGTCTGCGTGGATGTGCCGTTTGACAAATGAAAGACAATGTTAACTCATGCCTATACTTGCAAGGATGTGGACATAAATGTTACTCTCCGAGCATCCTCCTGGGTCCCCGTGGATCTCACATCGTAAATGTTTTTGGGAAGCATGTACTCTGCTCCCTTGCTGTCACTGCTGCTTGTGTCAGTGTTTGTTTTACTTTGCTTTGAGCTTAATAATTGGCAAATCCTGGAGTGGCAGCTGGACCAACTCGCCGTGCGCCCGGGCAGTGAGGGGGATGCTGCTGAACAGCGGCACATTGCTATCAGGGTGACGGCTTGTTTGAAAGGCGGTGACAAGTGGTACAAGAGTGGGAAATGTGTTTTCCAGATATCCAGATTTAACCACTTTCCCTCCTTTCTCTTTCAGGTTTTCTTTCTATCATCTGGCTCATAGGTAGAGCTGTGTACATCATTTTGCACACACACAAATACAGCAAGTATCTTTGTTTGCCAGCCTTTGCACAGACAAACCCTCAGGCCTTTTTTTTTGTTGTTGTTGTTGTTTTTTTGGTTTTGGTTTTGTTTTTTTTTTTTCTTTTTTCCACAAAGATGAAGGGAAAATGTTCACATGTATGGATTTTGCAGGAAACGGGAAGTGGGTGACAGCAACCGGGGCTGTGACCTGGCAGACCTCGCCGTCTAATGTAACGCGATCTCGCAGCGCTTGGGAGAAAAAAGGGAAGAGAAGTCTGGCCCTGGGACTGCAAATCACAGGCTGTGATGACAAGAGGGGGCCTAATAAAACTCAGCACCCTTCACTTTTAAATGAAATGAGTGGGGAGGGGGAGTGGGGAAAGGATAATTTATTGCCTAGAGATATCCCGGGATATCACTTTCCTAGAAATGCCTTTCACTGGCCTGTAGAGCTTCAGTGATGGAAGATGTGAACACAGCTTTGAGCGGTTAAGGTCTTTATTTGAATTAATTATAACAGCTATAACAACAAGATTTAAGCAGTGGAGGATGGGGCCTTGCAACAAGGCCTTGCATTGCCCCTGATCCTGTCTTGTATCATCCCCCAACTGCCACCTTCCTGAAGGACATCAGAGCTGCTGGAAGGGAAAGGCTGGGATGTCCAGGTTGCTTGGATGGCATGGATGGCATAGGTACGTGATGCTGAGAAAACAAGCCATCGTTCTGGCTCTTCTCTGACCACTGATTTCTGACTTTGTGTTGAGGAAGCCACAAGAGCAAGTGAATTTTACCTAGCAATGCTGCTATTTGTTGGCAGGTTGATCTGGTTTTGCAGTGACTGTGATCAAAATTAATTGGCTTTAAGATAGGCTCCTGCAGGGATGGAGACTCGCTAAATGCACTCATTTGATGGGAACGGGCGCATAGTCCATAAGCAGCTTGGCACGCCGAGATGTGCCAGGGCTTGGAGGGCTCCAGGCTCTCTCTTGGAGGAATCATTCAGTCACTTCTGTTTTCATTGCTTCTTTTTGTTGGGTTTTGGGGGTTTGTACTATAATTTTTAAACAAAAACAAACCCACAGTAATAGACAAACTTTGGGAGCTTCAGGAATTCTGCTGATACAGGCACTTGCAGTACTGAGATGCTGACATCTCTTTGTAACTGTGAAAACAGTCTGCGAGCCACAAAAACATGAGTCCCCACACAAGACTCAGTGCAAACTTCTTTCTGGTTGAGCTGGAAATGGAGCTTTTTCCCAAAGGATTTTTGCTAGCTCTACTCCTGGATCCAGAGTATTTTTAATTAAATTAAATAGAAGGGAAGACAGAAAGGAAAATTAATTAAGAGGGTTTTTTTGTTTGTTTGATCTTACTAGATGGTTAAGCTCAATTTTTATTGAATCTTTAGGCAGAGATTCTGGTTTGTTTAATCTATCTGTCCGATTATTATTATATTTCTGGTAGGGTGAACACCAAAGAATAAATGAAGGATAATGAAATAAACAGAGCCAAGTGTGGCTGTGCCCTAGAGCTGTCCCATCTCAATATACGAGCGTGTGTTTCATCTCTCCAAAGCGGAGATTTCGGGACTCAGCTGGCACCAATAAAGAGGTATCACACTGGGAGAGAGAGCTGGGGCTCTGCTGGGCTGCCGGCTGTCCCCAGCCCCCTGCGCGGGGCTGAGGGAGGAGGTCTGCATCTCTGCAGAACATTTGCCTCCTGGACGTATTCGGTGTAAACCTACTCACCGCATCCCCTTGAGCTGAAGATCTGGCTGCTGGGCTGCCGGCTGTCCCCAGCCCCCTGTGTGGGGCTGAGGGAGGAGGTCTGCATCTCCGCAGAGCATTTACCTCCTGGACGTATTCGGTGTAAACCCGCTCACCGCACCCCATTGAGCTGAAGCTGCAGAGGTTTTTGCACACCTCAGGAATAAAAGCTGGCTCGTTTCAGGGCTGTGTTTGGTAGAGTGAGCAGGGCAGCTGTTAAAAGCACAACTGGTTTCTAAAGCACCTGTTAAGATCTGCTCTCAGCAAGCTACAGCACCAACACTGCTCCTTCCTCCCTCACGTGGTTGGACCTGTCCTCCTCCTCTTCCTCGCTCCCCCCAAGCCCATCCCCAACCTTCCCCACACCACCCTGGACCTGCCTCCCAGTCAACGCATGAACCAGGTAGTCCACACGGTAGGAAATATCTATCTATACATCTCACAGTCCCGTAGAAGAGGGAAAATTGCTCGTCCCCTCGCTCATCCTCTTGTGACAATTTACACTTGGTCCGGTTGCTTCTGCTTTCTGTTCCTGGCAGCCTCTGCTCCTGGGAAAGACCAGGGAATGGGAAAACCGAGGTTTCTACGCTGGGCCCTGCCAGGGCTCCCCTCCGCACTCGGCGTGGTTCACCAAACAAGCTGCCTCTGCTTGCGTGGCCGTTCACAGCATCTTTGCACCGTGCCTAGGCAGATCCCGATGTTCAATGTAGATTTCTGTGTGTAGTTTAGCCGAGGCAAAGTACTGTGGACTTTTCCTTCAAATCCAGATTGAGGGAAAAACGTTGAGGACTTTCGCACTCTAAAAAAAGTTCAGCTCAGATTGAGCTAAAGTTTTCAAAATTATATCTTTGTGCATTTTGTTCTCTACCCCAAATTTAGATCTTGTGACTTTTTGTGCTGCTGCAGTCTGAAAATAACAGATATCTTCTTTCAACTCTGTGCTCATTGATTCTTAATAAATCTTTTTTTTCCACAAAATTCCTGAGAAGCTGCAGCAGAGTGTGTTACATGCATTTTACAAATGGAAAACTGGATGCCATCTGGTCCCAGATAGCCTTGATCCAGTACTGTAGTTATCATATTAACTTTCCCAGCCTCCGTTTAACTTAGTGATATGCCAAGAAAATCCTACCGTACTTCTCCCCAGATGAAAAGCACATTAATTTTAGCCAAAAACCCACCCTCACATCTGGTATCCTCCTGATACCAGCAAAAAAGAATAGAGAGACAACTCTGTTTGCTGTCCTGTTTACTGACAGGGGGTATTCAGGGCCAAGGGAACCATATAGATATCTAAATAGATAGAGAGAAGGAAGCAACAAGGCTAAAGAATAAATTTTCAGCAAGCCAAAAAATTAAAAGGCAGTAGGGAACTGGCCTGGCAAATGCTTACTTGTGGAGTGAACGTGGTCAGGGTGGGACCCAGCCTGGAAGGGTTCCCACGGAGGACCAGGGATTTCTCCAGTGGCTGCAGCCCTTGTCACGACAGATATGTTAAGAGAAAGTATATCAGTGTAGCAAGCAGTGAGTGGGTAAAGAGAGATCCACAGTCTCAGGGGATGAGCACCCAAGCGTGGTGTGCCTAACTGGACTTTAACGAATTATTCAAAAATCTCCAAAATCTATGAGATTGCACCAGAAATCACACGAGTCCAAGATCTCTCACAAGGTCATCGGCACATCCTGTGTTGGGTCGGGACTTGCAAAATACCTGGAGAACAGCCTCTCGCATGAGTTTTTTGCTTTCCACTCCTGACCGTAAGCCAAAAGGGTAGCAGCCACTTTATATTTGAACACTAAAAGTGAACTGGACCAGAGCAGAAGATTCCTCGTGACGCTGGGTTGGTGCTGTTGGTGAACAGGGACTATTTCTGGAACAGAAGTTTCTGTTACATACTATATTAATATGAAACTTCTTTGAAAAGTAGCAGGATTCTTCCTGTTAGGTTTATTATTAGCATTAATATTCCGTGTTGAAAGTGCTCTTTGGAAGTGGTGGTATTAATTTTTTGTTTTAAGCACTTAATCCTGTATATTGCATAGGGGAACAAACGGCCTTCTCCTCCTGGATATTCGTGCTCTAGAGTGGAAATACCAGAGCTGTTCAGAAATGCAATGCACCTGCAGATCTGTTCAAGGGGTGATAGCCAAGTGCTGCCAGGGTGGAGTTAACATCTGGTTAAACGTTAACGTGGGGCTCAGTTCCATCATTTTACAACGTGTAACCTGCTGTGAGTAAATGATAAACTGTTCTGGGTGCAGCCCTGGTTGCCAAATACTTATATTTCACATTGTTACTGTTCAGAGGAAAAGCAAATAACTGTCATTTGAAAACAGGTAAGCAGAAAAGATGCTGCATATTGATTTCTTACTCTCCTAAAAGAGGCAAGAAGTTAACCATTGTACTGGAAACTATGTTGCCCAGTTCAGTATTTTCTATATATTTTTAAGACAACAGCACAAGGTGCCAAATTAAAACCAGGAGAAAGCTACATGCTGCTGTAGGACAGAACCTATAAGGCACTGCCTCTCATTCCTTAAATATCATACTAATCTTTCTCCTTCTCTTCCTCCTCCCTTCTTGTCCCTCAGCCCCCAGTACAAAGCATTAAAAACCTGAGTGCAGAGCCTAGAGCTGCCTGCAGCTGGGGCTGACCAACCCAAAAAGTGCCAGGCTCCCAACGCAAAATGCCAGGTTCCCAACCCAAAATGCCAGGCTCCCAACCCAGGCACCCATCTCTCCTGCCCACACAGCAGCCGGGCATGTCGGGTGCAGGACAGCACCGCACCGGTGGGGATCCCACGTGCGTTTGGGCTGGATGCAGTGGTCCATCAAATGTGCTGTGTTATGATGCACCATGATAACTCTGACATCCTACATCCTTGCTGAGTCCCTGGCTTGGTGGAGGCAGGGGGCAAAGACAGCCTGGCTTCTGTTTGTCCTCTTGACACAAAAAATGTGATGAGATTCAGGAAAAGGTTAAATATTCACACAGAGAAAAGGCATTTTGCAGTTGCGCTTACCAGGATGGATACTGCAATAGCCATCAATCTCCATGTTCCAGTCTGGAAGCTCATCATGGGCTGAAGTCACTGTCTGGCCTCCCGGAGCCCTGTGGAGGATTGTGCAATCATCAGCCACGTTCATCATCTGAGGTGAGAGGGGAGGGCGTCACCTTCCTCTGAAGCATCCGGCACCGGCTCCGGTCAGCGGCAGGATGCTGGCCGCGGTGGACATGGCCGTGTTCCAGTATGGGAAGAGCTACACACCCTCCACTGAGATAAAACTGCAGATGCAGCCAGATGTCACCTCTAGCCAGGTTTACCCCTTTAACATGCACATGTGCCACACTTACCAACGCCTTTCACCTTCCCCAGACCTTGAGGAGTAGTCCAGTCTTCAGATAATTTCTTCCCAACCTGGGGGCCCTACCCTGCTTCCTGCAGACATCAGTGTGAATTTGTTGCCATCACGTCCCGTGAGTTTGTGATCCTCAGTATTCAGAGACTTCAAGATGCAACGTCAGCAAGAGGATACAGCGGCTGCAGAAAATAATACACGGTCCAGCACTGCTGACAGGTACTTGCTCTCCGACCTAAATCTGAAATGACTTCATCACTCTTTAATACGAAGAAGTCTTACGTACTTCATTATTAGGGTTCTTCCTTTTTTTTTCCTTTTTGTGTGCGTATGTATGTGTGTGCACATTTCAGTTGTCCTCTCCCACCCCTCGTTCTCCCTCCACCTCACACCAATGTACACTGCAGACTTCCTCTGTCACTTTTATAAGCTGCCAGGAGGGAAGTGACCTGGTTACACATCCAGCTCCACCAGCTGCCTCAGCAATGCTTTTCCTCCCTCTCCACAGCAGCCCTGGGCAAGCACAACGTCCTCAGTGCATTTGAAACAGGGAGGTTATGGTCTGCACCACGGTTCGCAGAGAGGACATCTCTGCTCACTCACTTGTGACAACTCTGTCACTGACTTCGGGCATGAAATAAGATGATAATGATGATGTTATTATTATTATTATTATTATAATCAGTGTGAGCTGCTGACAGTAGATGCCTCTCTGGAAATAAATCATTAATCATGAGAGATACCCACGGGAGGAGCTGCCCAGAGCCCTGATCCGGCAGCACTTACGCAGCAGGATGCTCGTGTTATCAGTGAGGAAATCCACACGCTTGACTCTACGTACGCAAGTGTCCTCACTGGTTCCTGAAGGCAGCAAAAAGAGAAAGTCCTACCCATCCTCATTTGGTGCTCTTAGTAATGCTTGCTGCAGCAAGAGGTTCCTGTTTGTTCCCACCTTTCTAAATAATGAAGGAGTCAATTTGCCCTCACTGAGACTCAAACTGACCCTCCAGCAGCCCCTCACAAAACTTGAATTTTGTCTCTTTTTTTCAAATGTCGTGGGTATACAAATACCTGTAATAGACTATACTCCTGGATCGTTATGGTCACATATGAAACCAAAGACTTTAATGTAACAGTTAAGATTTTAGGACGTTTCTTGCCACCACCCTAATATCATGGATATTAGAAAAATAAAAGCTTTTCATCCAGTCTGTTCCTTTGACTGATGTACAGTTATATTTCCATGACCAGTCTATATCTAACGACCTGGAGGTTATTAGATGTATCACTTGGGAAGACAGCCTGACACGGTAAAAATACGATTGTTCTTTCTGGATTTGTACCTAAGTTTTCCACTGTTTGATTTTATTTCCATGCCTTCCAACATTTTCATCAATTTTTTCCGGATTTATAGTATGGAGCTAGGCAAGGAAACCTCAGGGAAGTCGCTCAGAGATAAAACAGACAGCTTTATGATTATCCTATTTTTAGGAAGTTGCTTGTTCTGTGTTAGAAGAAAGGCAGTTCCAAATATTGCTTGCTGTTTCACGAGATGCTTGCAGAAGCTGATGCACTTTCAGCCACTAGAAATGGTAAAATACCTCCGAAGCACCACCAAATCCAGAAGGCTTCTGGGGCTGGATCCTGACTGGGAGCCATCAGCACTGTGCCACCATTGAAAGCAGAGACACTTCACATGGCCTCAGGATTCTGCTCTTCATTGGAGAAGCACATGAGGCTCAATAGAGATGGCAAAGGACAAAGCAAAACCTCATTTCCTTAGGCAAAGGGAAATGCCAGGGAAAATTATCTACCTGTGATGAGGAACAAGATAAGAAAGAGGATCATTTTCTAGAAGTGCATTAAATATTTCACTCCCAAGTGCAGGAACATGAAGAGACATATGTTTATGAAATCAAGTGTGGGAGTTTCTACTCAAGACCTACAGCTATAACCCAAATCTGAATGTAGTCAAATGGGGTCTTTCTGGGTTACGAGGCTCTGCAGGCAATTGCTGGGGAGAGGATGCTGGAGCACGGCTCTCCCTGATCACGGGGCTCGCTGCAGTCTGTGAAGGCACAGAGGTGTCCCCACATCTGGGCACAATGCTGGATGCCGGTCCCTGGCTCTGCTGAGGGAAAGTGCCCCCTCCCCACTCCTATGCGTGAGGTCTGAACTGAAAATTACAGTAAAACCAAACCTGACTGGTGAAAGCACCCGGTGAACAATTTCATTTGCAGTTTATTTTCACCCCAGAACCCAAGATCTCTCTATTCCACGCTTCAGCGCTGCTAAACATTTGAACTATGTTTTCTAAATTTATTTACCTTATGTTTATCTCCCATCTATAATATAATTGTGTTCATTTCTACCCACAATTTTCAGCTTTCTGAATCCTTATAGTTTCCCTGTTGTCATCAGGTTTTTGTATTTCTTCCAGTTAGGCATCATCTGTACATTTGTTAGCATGTCATTAATTAATTCCATGGGTCATTAATAGATGATTTGAGTAAAGATCCAAAGTTCATTCAAGACAAGGTAAAGTGTCTCATTGATTTTTCTGTATTCAAGATCAAACCTCAAAACTTACCCTTAAACAAATCTCTTCAGTTGCAGTCTCTTGACAGATACCTCCCTGCAGCTGGATATGCTGGGATCATACCGTTCATGCATGCTTTCCTTACTCCCCCTTGGCAATGTGTAGTCCCTCATGTCTGTGTCTGTGCAAACCCCACGTGAACTATTTCTAAGTGCTGTGCCACCTCAGTGGTATCAAATGACCTAGTAAATTCAAATCTACTGTGTATCCCGTATCACTGTCTTTGAAAAACCAAAGACTCTGTATCAAACAGTGCTAACGCTTTCCTTTCCCTTGCTGCTCCAGCCTCCTAAGTCAGACCTGCTGTGGGGCCAGACCCCACTCAGGACCAGTACCAGCACTCCCAGCCCTCACACCTGAGCACACCAGCCCCATCCCTCTGTGGCCCCTTCTGGCTAGCGTGCAGCCCAAGGCAGAGGTTCGTTGCCATACAGATAAACCCTTGGAATTAACTTCCCTCCCTCCCGTCTCCCTGCCCTCTTGGCTAACCTGACTTTTCAAAAGAGTCGATCTCCCTCCGCATCCCATCTGGGAGCAAAGCCTGTGGCTGCTTCGTGGTTCGGGGTGTGCTGAGCGTACCGGTGCTGCAGGGCACCTGCCCCTCTCCGCGTATTGGGAAGCAGGCAAACATTATAACTGGGGGTGTGTTGGGGTTGTTATTAATTCCATGTTAAAGGAGGAGGCTGTCTGCACACGTTTGCCTGGTTTGACTTGCTCTTTTGAGCACGGATTTACAGAGTGACTTTGGAAAACACAAGAGCTTTCTCTTTCCCTAGCAGGAGTGAAGCACAGTACTGCCCATTGCTTCTCTGTCTCTGCTAGCTTTGGAATTGAAAGCAGGAGAAGCAGGAGGGAGATGAGCGGTGGAAGTGCCCATCTCGGGCCGCAGGGTTGGTCACGACGGACAGCAGCTTGCCTCCCATCCCCTGCCCAATATCCTTCGCACCCACCCAAGCCCCTTCCCTTGTTCCCCAAAATCACTGTACCTCCGGCTTATTTACAGTCCTTGAGGACAGAGGCTTTGTGCCATGGTCTGTAATAAAGCTGGGTTTATTGTTCTTCCTCAGTTCTGCATTACAATTTTCTCTGACGCCTTGGCAGCAGTACTCAATTCCCTAGAGCTCTTAGCGCATTATATTGGAAGTTTACAAGCCAGGATAATTTTTTTTTCTTTTAACCAAGGTAGATGCTATCTACTAACTACAGACACTGCCATAGTCCTCTGTAAATACCATCAAGTCATTATTTCCAAAAGTAATGCACATCTGGTTAATCCACATTGACATGATTTTTCAGTGTGAAGGCTATTTTGCGTGGTAAATGTTACAAATGTTGTTACCTTTGATGATTAAATCCCCATACCGTTCAATTTAGCTTTTCTTTTCAGGGGTTTGGTTTTCCATGGCTAGTTTTTCCTTTTCTTGGCATTTACATCCTATCATTGATTGAGCTCAGTGGGAATGGGAGGTGCTGGCTCACCCACAAAGTCTGCAGATTGTTTCTCGTTATTGAAAGGACTATTAACTATCCTTTCTAAGTTTCTCAGTTTGCCATCCCTATGGTTTCCCTGGCTTGAACATGCCGAGTATACGATCCCACACTCTAGATGTTGCTAAAAGAAGTGGACAGGATGTATTTTTTATACATATTAGACCCTTTAATTAATATAGGATATTTCTGGATAAATAATAATGAGACTGACAAGCAAGTAGAATTCTTGAGATTATGAAGAGCATTATTTAGGGACTTGAATTGCTACCAGCAGGATTCTTCCAGCTTGGATTTAGGAACAGTGCCATGGCACTATGGAGAAATTCCCTTTGCCGTGGCACACGCTGGTTTCATTCAGAAGACAAGGAGAAGGGCAGACACTGACAAACGTGACTTTCACTCCCCTGCAGTTTGGGACCAGAGTCAAGAACGGAAGAGAATGTGGGGTCCTGGGCCTGTCTGGGAGCGGGATTTTGGGGGGTTATAAAGAATTATGTCAGCGTTGAAGCAATAATGACTCTAGACCCATGGGTGTGCTGGCCATCTATGTGATGGTATGCAAGTTACTTCGTATGTTTGTGCCAGGTAGGATGATACGGTTTCTTACTGGTCCGTCTGTCTTTTTTGAATTTTCTTATCGTTAGTTGAGAAAAAAAGTAGTTCTAGAAGGCTTTTTCTTGACGAGCCCATGTAGATTTTATGAATCCTTTTATCTCCTAAGTTTTTAGAAGTTTGTTTAATTATTTGTTCCAATACTCTTTCAGAAGTTGAAGTGCTTGGGGCCAGAATAAGGCCTTCCTCCCTCTCCTGCTCACTCTCACGGCTTCTCTGAAGTCTGTTGGGAGCTGAGCCCACGTTACGGCTTCCCTCTCCATCAGATCACTTATGGGAGTCACATACTGGGTCTCCCTTGGGCTGTACACTGTTCTCCTGAAACGTAGGTGAAATTTATTGCCACAGTCACTTTTGTTATCTTCATCTCTCTGCTAAATTTTATTCCAGTAGAGCAGCGGCTTCACAGACTACCAAGGGGCACAGACACATCTGTACACACACACAAACACATTTACAAATACATGTGTGCATAGAAATATTTGCAGGAAAAAACTGTGATTTTTTAAAAATTTTCATAGGATTTCAGGTTAAAAGTTGTTAGCAATATTATACAATTTTTAAGCACACTCTTATGCTCTTATTTATTAACTATTTGTGTTCATCATATTTGCTTGAGTATGCCTCATTGTTTTTTCACCCAGAGACAGGACAGTCCCTGGCAGGCAGAAGATTGCTGACAAGACATCTTGGCAGACCCACTTGCAGTGGTGTAGTCCTGTGGCCAGGCGATCTCCTTTCACTCCGGATGGTTTGATGCCTGAAGGCAGAGGCAGGAGCCCCAGGAGGAGCCGGGCAGGGAGCACCCCTTGGAGCACAACCTGGTCCCCGCTGAGGCCGGCAGCACCGCGTGCCATGAAAGGCTGTGGTTTTACCGCAACTCCCAGTTTGACCTTAGAAGAGAGGGGATCAGAACATTTTTGCCCTCACCTTGCTGGCTTGTACAGGGGAAACACGTGGGTGGAGGGGTCTGCCCTCCTCACCAGACCCCAAATAACGTGTAGGTTGAGCGCTGCTGAGGAAAAGAGACTTTATTTTTCTGCTCAACAGAGCAAAGCCAGGGCACGAACTAGCTCTCTGCAAGCAGAGACAGGTGCTGAATTCATTGGATAATCTGCTGCAAATTATTTGCCCAGCTCTATTAATTAATGTTTGTGAAGCACTTGGAGGGTTAAAAGCCCTTGAGCCGTCGTTCACCTAAGCTTTGCCCCCAAAATGACATCAATGAAAAAATCCTTAATGGTGGTGGTAGCAGCAGCAGCACTGAATTTTCAGACCCTCCTGAGGCAAGAAACCATGATTTTCCCCTTCATTTTATGGTCTGTTGAATCTACTGTTTTTCTTGTTGTATAGCAGGAATAATGCTCATGGCCTTGGAGTATTCTTGTGGTTTTCCAAATGCCTCAGATTTAATTTGGCATCTTCCATGCAAAAAAAAAAATTATTGCCTCGTATATTCCTTCGCTGTAAATGTTGTCCCTTCCCCAGTTCAGTGGAGGGGTCCTGGAGCCTTACAGTGGTCCCACAGAGCTGTTCCTCAGCCGGTGAGGAGCCCTGCCCTGTGCCTCGGCAGGCAGGGATCGCAGAAGAAGACAGCCCCTGATGGGGAGGAGAGGTCAGCCCAGAGCTTTAGCATTGGCCTGAGCTCCAAACACCCATCTCAGAAAATAAATAAGAAGACATAATAAGATGCACACACAGGCTTTTTGTTACCAAGTCCAAACCCCAACATGTAAGAATAAGCTTTGTGAACAGGGCGGTCTCCACAGCAAAAGGCAGCCAGGGCAGGCGATGGGGACGGGAACTGCTCTGGCCGATGGTGCCCACTCTCTGCCTGGGGCTCAGCAGGATGGCCTGGGGTCGGGTCTTTGTGTCCGAACCTCTCCAAGGGCTGATGTTTAGGTTACTAGCTCTCCAAAAAGAATATGCTTGTATCATACAAAGAAAAGAAAAGTATCCAAGCAGTTCCAGATGTGAGGATTCCTGCCTGTTACCCTAACGAACCAAGATTCAGATCCCTGAATGCAATTCCCTTCTGTAGAAATTACATTCTGCAGTCTAATGGCTGGTGCAGCCCCCATCTAAATGGAGAAGGCTTATGACTGTGTCTCGTCCACTCAAGCACATGACAATTTGGATGCCGAAAGGAGCTAGTAAAGGTGTCCCCCATTAAATCTGCACTTGATGCTCAGGCTTCTCTCCTGCCACCCCTTGCAGATGCCGTGCGGGTTGTGACAGTACCTATGGTCAGGGGAGCACATGAACTGCAGCTTCAGGGTGCTCTGAAGCCAAAAGGAAAGGCAAGGCAGAGCCACAGCAGCCCTTTTCTCCTTGCAGGGCTGCTGCAAAAGGGCTGTGGAGCATCCGGCTGCCATTGCTATTTCTTACACAGAAGTATGTGGAGGCTGCAGCTGTTTGACTACCATACATGATGCCAGCACTTCCAACTTCCAGGCAAAATGCTTGAAACATACAACGGGTGAAAAGAACGTCTGTGGGACCAAATGAGGAATAACCTGTCCAATGCACTGTCATGGGGTAGTAGCAGAGCTGCAACCTTGAAGTCCTGTTTACAGGAACACCTTGAAGCTCCACAGTCTTAGTGGAACCCATGACATTCTTCTGTGGATGAAGCCCGTGCTTCGAAGCCCGTGCTTCAAAGCCCTTTTAGATGGTCCGAAGTCCATAGGGTTATCCATAGCATCACGCAACTCTTTGTGTAAGGCCATTGCCGCAGACTGCATCGACACAGTGCAGAGTAGAAAAGGTCTGGTCCGCAACATCTTCACGGCAGAGTGAAATTACAGCACTGAGCTAAATGGTAGACGGAGTGAAGGTCCAAGTTTGAAGGAAGACAGTGAACAGCTGCCAGCAGCTTTCTGCCGCATGGCATGACAGCATGTGATATGGGTCACCGGTATATCTATATCAATTCAGACACATACCTGAAGATACTGATTTTTTTTTTTGTATTTTAGTTCATTTTCTTATGAAGGATCTGGAATTAAGGGAGCCACACAACGCTGCAAGTGTTTCACATTAGGCAATCCCATTTGGGGAGATTGCAAAGAGAAATAAATGAGATACAATTCTATTTCCAGATTGGGATCAGGTCAGATAACCATCACCTCCCTTCCTTTGCCTGGCCTGCGAATCCCAACCCCACCGCCAGCTCTTGCAGTGACAAGCAATGTCCTTCACATGTTGCTGAGCCGTGTGAAACGGCAGGGGAAAGGCTTCCTGCGACGGACTCGATTTCCATTTCCAGGTGCCGTACCCAGCAGTGAGGGTGCAGGAGGGCACACCGCACCTCGCCTTTCCTAAGCTCCCCGCCCAAGGTCGCTGCTGCCAAATTCTGTAATCTCATCAAATACGTGAAGGGAAAACTGGCCTTTCCCTGACCTCCAGCCACATGGACACTAACTGCAACCCAGGGCTGTACCTGGAGGTGCAGTTGTGCATCTAATGGGTGGGGAGCGAAGCCCAGCATCTGTACTGTCCACTGCGGGCTCCAGGCTGGGAACAAAGGGGGCTACCAAGTTTCCCAGGATGGAGCAGAGCAGCATCAAATTATGTGTGTGCCTGTGGCTGCAATCACCCCAGGATCCACCGGGAAACTGAGGGCATCCAGAAGGAGTGGGAGGGATGAGGGATGCCTGGAGAGACCATCCATCTCAGCGGGTCAGGCCAGCTACTACTACTCCTGCTCATGTCTCAGCTGGGTGAAGAGTAAAGGGTGCACTGGGAGGTGGGCATGTTAATCAAGACATCTCTTGTCTTGGAGGCAAATGACCGGTCTGGAGGTGAGAAAGGACAACAGTGGCTGTGGATAGAGCTAATGGCCAGTGATGTCTCCAGAGGTCCCTAAATGGTCTGTCAGTGGTCAACATCATTGCAATGAGGGGGAGAGGGAGAGAGGGGAAAGGGGGGAGAGAGGGAGGAAGGGATGGAAGGAGGGAAGGAAGGCAGGAAGGAAGGAAGGAAGAAGACAAAGAAAAATATATGCAATTTTTTTCACAGAAAATCATCTTTTGTTGTTGCAAGGCACTTGGAGCTGTAGCACGTGCAGCATCTCTTAGGCCAACAAATCCTCAGGATGCTATACCTGACAACAAGGATGGGAAAACAGGAATAGTGTTCTTTCTGGAGAAATCTGGATTAAGTCCCTGTGCTGGTGGGAAACTACAGTGGGATTTTCTGTCTCCGTGCAGAGCTTGTGCTTTACAGAAGACTCAGCTGGACCCTTTCCTACCTCAAGGGCACAAAGTTCAGCCCGGGACTGAGCCTGGGCCCCCGTCTGACCCAGGAGGTACAGTGAGATGTGCAATGGGTGCATCCACACACCACGTTTGTTTTCTGTTGTGACTCAGGACGTTTATCAGAAGCAGCTGTTGCCAGACGACTTGTGTTACCACTGTCGGTCACCACAGAGGGTTATTTCTCTCTGCCCTATTCTCCATGCAAATGTCCAAAGCTAACTCCCGCACTGGGCATGGACCTCTCCAGCACGCACAGGCTGCTAGCCTGTCCTCACAGCCCTCTGACGGGAGTGTCAGGTGAGGACACACCAGAAACAGCATCTTGGAAGCTGATGTAACCACTCTGCTTCATGGACCTTCATTTCTACTGCATGAAAAATGTCCCTTCCACTAACCACCTCTTTGAAGGTCTGTCTTCCAGTATCCTCTTTATGCTGTAGCCTTATGCAGTCACAAATGTGCTTTCCCAACACTTCGGCCTTTTTGCTTTGCTCTACCAAGCCGGAATGACCAGCATCGACTGCGACGCAGAGATGAAGGGTAACAGAGTCACGGCTGGGCTGCAGGGGCACATCCCGAGATCCGTCGGGCTCAGCAGCGGCAATGTCAGAGCCGCAGCCCCCCCTCTAACCCAGAATATTCTCACTTGGGCACCATGAGCCCTAGCAGCCCGTCCAGCATCTCTGGCCGTCCTCTGCCCTGAGCAAACACAGCTAGGAGAGCAAGAGAGCAGTCCGAGTCTCCTTATGCTCCTCTCATTTGCACACAAGGCTGGCGAGCGTGTGGGTGTGTGTGAGTTCGAGGAGGGGAGCACTTAATTACGTGATGAAGGGAGCGAGAACGCTCTCAGGGCTCTGGGTCTGCCCCCTACCAGATTTTACTGGCATTTTCTGAACATTTCTATTAGCTCAGTGGGCACAGCTTGTGTGCAAACAAATGCAATAATGCTCAGTTATTGTTTGGTGTGATGGGAGTCTGGGATTTATTTTTTTTTTTTTTTACAAGTATTGTTTCTATTTGTCATTAAGGCTCACTTTCTAATCTGTCTTTGTAGGAGGTTTGTCCTTTTTGACATTGTTGGTTGCCAAAGCTTTCTTCTCTGGCCTGAAGAGGCATTTAAGGCCAACTGGTTTTTTGTGTTTTCTTTTTTTTTGTTTTGTTTTTCTTTTTCTTTTCAGAGAAGACAACCGGAAAAGACAGGAAAAAAAGTGCTTGGAAAGAAAGGCAAACATATAATTAGCAAAAATAAATACATCATTATTTGATGGTTTTCGTGCATGTTACTGTTTCGACTGCTCATGAATTGTTTCATCCAGATTGTAAAATATTCATATTTATATGTTACTCAGAAAGAGATGTGATGCCCTGGAGAGGCTAATTCTTGGTTTGCAGATTGTTTACAAGCTGTCAATTGCAATTTGAATATATTTGCAATTCATAGGGTTGATAAATAACATAAGTCACATGGCACAGTTTCTGCTCCTGAGCTGTAGTACATCCCTGTGTAAGTAACACCAAGGTAGGCGAGCATTTGTCTCCCCATCTGGCTCTCAAATCACACATTTAATGGAGCAAGCAAACACAACACCCAGGAGTACCTCTGGGCTCTCACAATGGTATTCCGCCCGCCTGGAAAGCTCTGATCTCATGGCATTGTGTGTGGCCACCTTCCGCTGAGTCCCATCCCAGTTGCAGCTCACACATGAGCAGGGCGAATATTCTGTACGTTTTCTCTATATGGCACCTGGCACGCTGTGGGACAGCCAGCCGGGAAGGGACAAAAGGAAAACCATGCCACAGTGACTGCGTGAGTTGCGTGGGAGTGGGTGACTGAGAACTCGGGGGGTTCTGGTTTGTTATTCCAGACATGTGGGGGTGACTCTGTTCTTTGAGGGATGATTAACACAATTATTAACACAATGCTATTTGCAAATTGTATTTCACTATAAAAATGCCAAACACACCATTTACTTCTGGCTCTTATTTTTTCCTCCATGTTTGAAGTGAACTTTTCTAAGTGCTTTCATAAATGAAGAGAGAATCTTTGAATATTCCGAGGTGGTGAGGTTATTATTTCAGGCAGTATGGCTGCTTTTCCTCTTGTTTCTCCTTAATACCAATTTTGTTTGATGAAATTGACCCCACCGCTCACAAGGAATTATGTTAGAAAGGCCTTTCACTTCATCTCCTGGTGGAAATAAAATCCTCTCTCTTGTTCTTCTCCTAAACCCATGGATACTAAATCGCATCGTGTGTGGCTTGCATGTACACAAGTACGTGTAGCCGCTCTGAGTGTCATAAATCAATATTTTCAAATGCACACATTTCTCTGCCTTTACAACAGCTTGAAGTGATTCTCTGCCCTTACAGTTTGAAAAATTTTTGGAATTTTGAATACAAATCTCTTTTCTGAAATTTACCCTCATTACTTCTAATCCTCTGAGCTGTAAAACACAAGTTATTCCCTCTGTGTCACCCTCTTATCTGTCTGTGACTTCTCAACTGTTACCAAGTCTCCCCTCATTTTGACTGATCTTTCCTGCCAGATGACATTTTTCTCCAAGATTCTCCTTGGTTTTTTCTGGACTGTTTTTAGATGGTTCACATCTTTCTTGAAGTCCAGTCCTCAAGACTTGACACTGTATCAGTCAGGACCTGGGTGGATTGGAAGTGCGTCTTAATGTATCTCAGATGTGATTCTCAACTTTATCTATTCCTTTTGAGAACTTTGCTTTTTATACATGTATGACGTTACAGAATCATTTTTGCTAGCAGTATGCTGTGTACAGGGTACTGTCTTTTGCTGTAGAGATGTTTTGTCTCAGCTTGTATTTGTGCAGATGATTCCTTTCCAATAACAATTACTTGCCTTTGTGTTTACTGAACTGCGTCTTTCTCTTTTTTCCAGATTATTCAGCCAATTTCTTATGGCCAGTTTTAGGAGGAACTGACAGAGGAGACTGATTGATTGCTTTTCCAGGGTACCTGTACGGGTCGTACAGGTTTTTTGTTGCTCTCATACATCTTCCCTGGTTGAACTCCCTGGCCTGTATGTGGTCTTGGGCATCAATCAGGTTAAGACAGGCTTGGGGGGTCGTGATCTGGGGGTACCATGGGGACAACCCTTCTGTGTCAAAAGGGTGGGGTCACATACAGCAAAGACAGCTGAAGCCAAGGGTCTCTGGGCACTGAGAGCAAGGGTGGGAGACTAACAGAAAAGGGATTACCCAAATCCTGAAGCTGACAAACTCTCTAAAACTGGAGATATTGTTGTCATAGGGAGAATTGCTTACTGCAAATTGTGATGCCAATCACTTGCTTTAATAAGCGTTCTGTCTGGAGGCAGAACATTTTTAAGAAAAGTGACCAGTTTGATACAACATCTCCATGCAGACCATCCCCAGGTCTTTCCCACTCTCATTATGTGAAGCTCTTTGAACTGTGTCAACCCACTATTAGCATTTGCCATGTGTACAGACTCAATTGTTACCCTGAGGAATGGGATGGATGATGACATGCTTAGATAGTAATGCTTTAAATTAAGATTCCTGAATATGCCTCTGATGTACGGAGGTTAATTAAGAAGCTATTGTGAGCTGAATTAATACCATTTGCTTATTGAAAACATAAGTCATGAGAATTAACAACAAAGTCATAAATATATTTCCCTAAGGGCTAGAACCTTCAGCTCTTACTCATTTGAGTAATCCTTACTCATATGAGTAGTCCCACTGAATTAATTGAGACTATATGTATGAGTTCATTTATCTATATGACTAAGAAGTTGCATGGTTGGATCCCACACAAGCTTTAATCTAAGATGAATATGTTTGAAATGATAAATCGGTATTTAGATGGACTATAATGATTGTTTACACCCAAGCCTTGTTTTAATAAGACTGGTTTAGCCTGCCAAGTAAATAAATCCAGCTTTTTATTAACAATCAAGTGACAGAGAACCAACAAGTACCAATTAAAAGCACAATTCTGACATAGACAAAAAGCAAGTGTGAGGTTTCATTAGGTCCATTTAACAATATATATATTTTTGCTGATAGCCAAATGGAAAGCTGGTACATCTTCACCACCAAATTGAGAGTCGTGATTCCCGAGCTAGTTCTGTGTGACTTTGCCCCAGAACCAAGAGCAGGAAAGCCATGTGGGTGACAGGGAGGGATGTTTAGCTGGGAGGGCAGCCCCCCAGCCCATCCTGCTGTTGCAACCCAAGATGATCACACTATGTGCTATTGCACTCTGCCACGTAAAAATATTATCGATCTCCCACCCTGCTAGGTCACGGACCTCCTCCTGCTCCGCTGCAACACCTTGATATTGTAGGCATGCTAGGAGTCAGTGAACTCCTCCAAAGCACATGATGGAAGCAACGAAGAGTTGTACTCTTCCTCTGGCGTTGTGAACAGGAAGGGATCGCTCCGCTGTGGCTGTTTTATCCTGCGTCTGCTGGCCAGCGTTAAATGATCCAATGTTGAGTGTGCGGGAGGGAACAGAGGTTTCCCTCTTCTGAAAGATCATCTTGGACCAACCTGCCTCCATCTTCTCCCCTGACAAAAAGCCTCTGTGAGGACACTTCAGTGTCCACAGAGAGCAAATGGTGCAAAAAGAGATGGTGTTCCCTCCCCTGTGGACTCAGTCATGCGTGAGATGCAACCACCGCTCACGGCCAGAGGCCAGGGCTCGGTGACTCCTAAGCAGAACAGTAGTTGTGGCGTCACTTGGTCCTTAAAAGTCTCATGAAACCTCTCAACCTGGGGCCAGACACAGCACAGGTTCCTTTGTACCTCTAGTTGTACCTGAGCATAACTTCAGTGGAGACTTTTTTGGTAAGAAAAAATAGTGGGAGTTTCCTTTTCCAGACTTTAGCTTAGTCCAATTTGGGGGAGAGGCGGAAAACAAACAAACAAACAAAATCTATTGGCTGTTGACAGAAACAGTTCAAGTGGCTGTCAACAGCCAGAAGATTTTTCTCTTTTTTTCCCTTCTCCCTGACTACCTGCATCTTCCCAAACCTCCCCTTGCGTTCCTTTGACGCTGTACTCCTGGCTCCCCTTTTCAGTGCTAAGAACTGCCTGAGGATGCGGAGGGAAAGGTTGTCCTTACACCGCCTCCTCCAAACTAGAAGGAAGGACCACAAAAAGCGTTTCCAGAGACTATCCCTCCTTCAAGACTTTCAGCCTGGAGTCAGGTTTTTTGGAAGGTCAAGGAACTGTACAAAGTCAAAAGGATACCTCATTTAAAGACCAAAAAAACCCAAAGGAAACTGACCTCAAACCTTTAGCAATCTAACCACTCAAAATTGATGTTCATGCACACTTTGACATTTGATTTTCCACATTGGGAAAATACATATAATCTATCACTGTACATTTGGATTCTCTGATGTCCTTTAAATCCCTCAAATCCATGTCACCCACCTAAGGAATACAAACTCAATAATAAGTAAAAGCTAAGCAATTCCTGCCCTCATTTAGAAGCATTTGTGATGAAAGGGAGGTTGTGATTTGGGAGAGGGTGCTTACTATTGGGCTTTTGTGACATTTATTTACTCATCCCCACTAGTTACTTACATTGCAAACACTTTCGTTCCCCATCCCACATCAGACATATGTAGTAAAAGTAACAATTTAATACAGTAAATTAAATAACTATTATTATTATTTTTTTATTTTTATTTTATTTTATTATTATTTATTGCTACATATTATTCTATAGGTTACTATATATTATATTATTATTTATTATTCATTTATTTTTATTTTATTATTATTGTATAGTTATTATTATAAATATCTGTTATGTTCTAGGATTTAGTATTTACCTTAAAGAGCATAAATTTGACTCTTTTTTTATTTTTTTGCTGAAGTCAGCTGTCACCCATGAAAATCTGGACCTATGGAGAGCGTGTCCTGCCTGGTCCAGCCTGTCCCTGGGTCCCCATGGCCGCCT
>NW_009632775.1:0-8469 GCF_000690535.1 Cariama cristata | reverse complement strand
AGTGAGGATGCGGGTGCTGCTCAGCACCCATGGTCGGGGGCCGTGCCTGCACGGGGAGCACTGCCAGGAGAGCGGGGGGACTCACGCATTTCTTGGCAAAAGTCTCTTCTGCTTTTAAGGGAGAAGAAGCAAGGAAAGGAACGGGCAGAAAGAATAGATGGGGGAGTGGTGATATCAAAAGGAGAAGGAAAAAAGCGTGGGAGGAGAATAATGAGGCGGAGAGGTTCTGCGGTCTGCTTTTATGCGGAAAAAGGTGATGCAAGAAGACAAGATGCACTACAAATGCTGGTGTTTGCATCCATCTGTGAATTAAGCACTAAGCGAAGGGTCTACAGGAGAAGCTGGTCATCAGGAAACACTGCGGGAGCCAGTGGCAGGTCCCCCTCTCCGGGGCCCTTTTTGGGCCCTCCCAGGGTTCACGTCTCTTTCTGGGAGCTGACAAGGTAGAAGTTAATGACAGCAGTTAACACGTTAGATCACCAGGTCACCCTGCCTTCGCTCCCCCTTCAAGTCCCTTCACAGCAAGTAAACAGACAGGGCCGTCGACTGGAAATGTGTCCTCTGGTACTTCCGTAAGACAAACAGTGCGGTAATGGAAAAACAGTCTGTTTATCCTCAGAGTGTTAGCAGATGGCAGCTCCTTCCCGCTCCCTCTCCCTGCTGCAAGCTGAGCTCCCCGGAGCATCCCTGAGGCCATTGCTGGAGACAGACATTCTCCAAAGCCCCTCAGCAGGGTACGGACGAAAGGTGCGAAGGTGAACTCCTTCACAAACGAAGGTGAACCCCACATGCTCTTCTCAGGGGCTTGTGCAGGAGCATTGACTACAAGGGAGAGGGTGCACAATGATTACCTGTAGATACACCTACTCTAGCTAGGGTATTGCACGGATGCGATGTGCTGCTGCAAAAAGGAGCACTCTGGACAAGTAAGGCAGCAGTAGGCATGTCCTTGTCGTCTTACAAGTGGCCCACAAGGCAGAGGGCAAACAGAGGAGCTCATACCTTCTCTGTGGGCTCCCACATCCCAACTGGCACCAAACACCCTCATGCCCACCCAGGGCCACCATTAGTACAGTCAGTCTCCCCTGCTAGTCAACAGGCTGCTCCATTTCAGCTGTTCTGAGAAGAGAGAGACAAGAGGAGAAGAGGAGGTCATGGCCTTCCCTCCACCCCTCTTTGCAGCATCTCTAGAGCCCACAGGTCCGTGACCTCTTCCCAATCCAGCTGCAAACCCTTCCCTGGATACTTGCTGCCCCTTTCTTGTCAGGGGCTATTGCCTGCCCTGGATCTCTCAACTAGGCTGTTTGTGGGAACACTTTTCCACCCAGTGCGTTCAAAATGCCGGTTTCCAAGCCGTCAGTCATAGCCAGAACGGTGTGTGTTAGACAGGGCTCACACCAGCCCCAGCTGAGAGGTGTGAGAGGCCACGGCCTCTTCGGCAGCAAAGCTGCGCCTGGCACCGCTGTGCCTCCCTGTAAGGCCACGTCCCCTCAAAACTAGATAATTGACGGAGCAACCAGGAGGGGCCAAAAAGCATCTGGGACAGGCTGGGGAGGGTCCACGAGGTAATTAGAGAACACGTACTGGGTGGATGCCTGAGCTAACCTAATCCAGGACTGCAACAGGATCTGATTCTGCCCTCTGAGAATTATATGCGGGTTTCGATCACTTATGATTTTGTTACACTTAAATTTTTCCACCATATATATGGAAGTCTTAGGTCCACAGCCAATCCAGGCGTGTTTCTCATTTTATCTGTGGATTCGCAGCATCTCATGTTGTGAAGGTGGGGACTGAGGAGCACATGAGTTAGGGCCCCCTGGTAAGATAAAGAGTGAACTGCCACAACAAGAAAGATGATTACTGCCCTGCCGACTGCCTTAACACCCAAATACCCACAGGGATCACTGACTGTCTGCTCCCTGCTCTCTGACATAGACCTCAGCATCGCCCTGGCAGGAGCGCAGGCAGAGCATGGCTGGATGAGAGCTGCAGTCTGCGCTTGCAAAGCGCTGTGCTGTGCTCTGACCTCCCAAGCGGGGTTCATGTCACCTCGCTCCAAACACCCCATCTTCCTCCAAGAGTAGTCATTCCTTTTACAGTCGAAGGAGGGAAACATGCATTTCTACAGAGTGACTCATCTAACATACTGTAAACACCTCCTTTGGGAAGAGGTGGGTGGCACTGGGATCCTTGCAGTGTCCAGGCTGGAAAGTAGGTGCCTGGTTGTCTCAGACAATACAGCTCTGCACACTTGGCCAGCTGAATCCTAGCTCTCTTCAATCAGGCATCAAAAAACAGCGGATACTTCGGATACTTGTTCTGATGTTTTCTTCAGCTGTGCTGCTGTGCAGAGAAGGTCATCAGTATTTGCAAAGCACCGGGTAGCACAGTTTGTAAACAGCAGTGCCCAGAAGGAGGTTAACTTCTCTGTATTCAGACCAAGGTTTTGATGTTATCAGCCATGTAGACCCATGGCTGTATGTTGAGCAATGGCCATAAGAGGGAATACCGGCTAGCCTCCATTTGCTGCCACATATTCAGGACTGCACACAAGAGGCAACATGGATGGGATGGGATGGGATGGGATGGGATGGAACTGGGGCTGCAGTCACTAGTATGTGGTAAGAAATGAGCACGTATTCTACGCAGGGGTAGTGATGGTGGGTGCATTCTCCTTATCTTCTCTAATAAATACACATTTGGTATCATCAGCCAGCACCAGAGCTATTTGGGATACATAACAACCTCTGCACCTTTGGAGCAACACAATCCGATGTCCATGGCAGCCTGGAGACACAAGGACACCCAGGTACTTCTGGCTCCCTTTCCTTCTCTCTTTGCAACTCCCCTGCTGCTGAAGCTACCAAAAGCTCTCAGAGGCAGTTGTACCTCCGTCAGTATGGATGGCGCTGGTTTAGTCAAAGCTAATTGAGAATTCTGCTTTGAGACATGCTCAAAGAGATACAGACCTCTGAAGAGCACCTGAAAAATCAAAATGTTCAAGTAGCTGCTAGCTGCTGCAAAGAACCAGCAGCCTCTTCCCAGATTATCTTGCTGCTGCTCATCACCATCAATTTCTTTTAGCTTTCCAGTCACTGAACAGACCTTCTCCCTCAAAGGGCACTGGTGGTAGGAATAGCCTCTGAGGAGTAGCAGTCAAGACAAGAAAAAAGGTTATGCCACTGGCCATGCAGAGATGAGAGAAAAGGGCACCAGTAGAGACATTGCTCCAGCTGCTCATCACACTTTTGTTTCAGCCAGAACAATTTGTCTTTGCACCCTTTGCTCCTCTCTCTGCCTGCAGCTGGGATGGGCACAGCCCTCATTCCTGCGGCTGCTTTCCTGCTACATGGCCTTAGTGCTACCCTTGAGAGATATCGTGAAAAGAAGAGTGAATGAAATGAAACTGGTGCCAAGCCCACCTATGTGGTTTGCCTAATCCTGACAAGTCACAACAGAATTTTGGGGCTGCGTCTTACTCAAGAGGAAGTGATGGTTCCTGCAAACCATGTATATTGCTTCAAGAGGTTTATTTGCTTTTCACTGTCAAAGTCCCAATTACTCATTCAGACTACAGCAGCGATGTATCATCCCTCGGTAATGCAGGTATGAAACTTCCTCTTTGCATCCTGCCCTGCTCTTGGCTCCCTACTGCGCATCGGACTGTGCTGCAACGAGTCTGCGGCTGTTCCCTGTCTCACCACCCTGTCAAAGGAAAGCAGCATAAGATCCCTCCCAGGCATGTTTTAGATGTGTAATACTGATATGTTTCATAAAACATATCAGCACATTTCAAAAGTTATTTCCAAAATTTAATCCCATGAGTCAAACAATACCAGGGAGTGGAAAGTGTCCCACATGCCAAACAAGAACCAGCACACAGTTGAAAGCCGGTGAAGGAAATGGGCAGCAGCTGGTGACACAACAGGAGCTGGTTTTCCCCTGTCCTCTCTTGGATTCCAACGCTTGTGAAACCCTGAGCTCCAGCAGGAAACACAGAGGGGAGAATGCATGTCATCATATGCAATGGAAGGGGCAGTGTGTGTGTGTGTGTGTGCGCATGACCTTCACAGCGTTCAGGTTCACTCTGAACTTTCCACGGAGCTCTGGCACCAGACTGACTTGATCAATTCATGGCAGAGATGAAACTCCCTTCTAGGTCTCTCAGATCATAAGGTAACTCCTGGAGTGGTTTTGAGAACATCAAAAAAGAAAAACCTGCCTTCCCCCGGTATACACATGCCCTGATGGCCATCAGCTTTCTAGCTGCAGGTGACAGGGTCTGGCTATCCTCTTACTTCACAGTTACCATCTCCAACCTCACTTCCTAAGCAGGGTGCGAGGTGAAGTTCACTAAGGATTTATGGAGTTTCCTGGCCCCAGAAGGGATGTGTGAGGACAAGGCAGGTCTCAGCTTGCCGTGCACAAGCTCACAGCTGCCGAGTTATGGCATTTAACCTGCTTTACAAACAACCAGGCTCCCACTCAGAAGCTGCTGCACCCAGATGCCAGTGCCCTCAACTGCAAACCTCTCACAAAAGCCAGCTGCATTGCCTCCAAGCCAGGAGTTTCAACATCAGCCTTCATCAGTCCTTCAGCTTGTCTTTCACAGTATGGTGCAGCTGAAGCATTGACCTCGTCGCTGGCACAAACTGGGTCATTTATTCAACAAATCAGTTTGTTCAGCTGAGTATAGGATACAGTATATTGAAGGCTGGGGATCCTGTGTTTCCTTGCTAACCTTCCAAAGTCATGTCAAACATTAGAGGAGACAGAGAGCACCAGCAGCAGCACACCCCTCAGGGGCGTCTCTTGGCACGGTAGAGACACAAACTGACACGAGGAACACAATTCAAATCAGTCAAAATGTTTGCATAAATTGGGTTGGGTTTTTTGCAAATCTAAGAATGACAGAGCAAACTAGGGCAGCAGTAGAAGTCCTTTGGATTTTACCCTAAAACTCCAAAGAAATTTCTTTCCTTTAAGGCGATCAAGGATGAGCAATTTACTGGAGCCAAGGCTTTGCGGGTTGATCAAAGCTCTGTGGACATCCACGTTTAGCACAGGGAAGACTGTGATACCAAGAGAAATTCAGAGTAGGAGACAAGTGGCCATGAAAGATACAGAGGTAGTTGCCAGGGGAAGAGGCTTCCCTTGTCATTTTGCGGTAGTTCATGTGGATGAGCCCTACAAATCCGTTTCACAGAATCACACAGAATACCTGAAAGTAGGAAGGGACTCCTGGAGACTGGCACATTTGCAATCTGATGCCTTTCATCAGACAAATGACCAAACACAGAATCTCATTAACCCAAGGTGACTACCAGAAATATTTTAATCCTAAAAGTTTCTAATTAACAAAAAGACCAGTGAGTAAATTCCACGTACTTCACACTAGCAGAAATGTGGCTTTATCGCTTCGCTTCCTTGCTGCACTGTGACATGTTATAATTGGCAAAAGAATGCAAAAAGGAACTGCTTGCAGCAGCAACCCAAACCCCAGAACACAGGTGAAGGCGTTCTAAGAACAGACGGGTGAACTTGTGGAGTTGCAGAGATGGGTGGTTTATCTAGCAATAATGTGTCTGTGGAGGAAGGAGAAGTTTTATTCCAAGACACTACTGGAGGCTCCGCCGGACCTACCTTGCCATGAACTTCTGTTAGTTACATACAAACATCTTGTGGTCTTCAATGACCCACTCCAGACATCCAGTCTTAAAGGGTTAGTATCAGATCAGCTCCTGAGCATGACTGCAACAAGAGGAAATAACGCCCAAGAGAGACCAGAAAAGTGGGAGAAGGCAGGATTCAGGATTTCAATGGCATGCAAGATTTCACACTGTCATTTTTGTACATCCCTACCAGAAAACGGATCTCGCTTCATCCATACAAGACTTTCTGCCCCAGAGGTCTCATACTGGGGTCATTAACCAGCTCTCAAACTTGCTCCCGCTCTAATTTGCTGATTCTTCAACTAAATACAGCGTTAAGCTTCACCCCATCAAACTTATGTTCAAAATACTCAGCTCCTCCTTCGTTTTGTAAGCAACCTGGCTGGGATTCTTTCAAACTCTCTCCACCCTCCCTCTCAGCCTTGCTTGAACTTTCCTAAAGTAAAAACATATTTGCGCAAGGGCTTAATTTGCCAACAAAGGATTTTGCTGTTAAATTTACGTTGGGAACTTGTCCTAGACAACACTGTGAAAAATGTGCTTGGACATTCCTTTTGAAGAGTTTTGATTCTTGTGGGTATTTTGTTTTGCTTTGAGTTGTTGAAATAAGGCTGTTTCAGTGATGGGTTGTGCCCATTTTAACCGGAGGAGTAACAAAAGAGAAGTCAAGGTGTTTCCCTTCCTCCCTTGCTCTGTACTGGAGCTGGGTAAGCGACATTGAGCTCCAGGCTTGTGGGAGGAAGAAGAGGGTGGGCACGTAGCATCCCACCTGCCTGCAATTAGAAGGGACCAGCCTTTGTTTCTTGGATTTGTTATACCAGTAACAAGAAGGGTGAATCAATCAATCCAGCCTTAGCAGAATTACGTTAAACAATATAACCATTGATTAAACCTCATTTTTCAGTGTAGATTTTAGCCTAAAGTCACAGTCTTGTAACAAAAATCTTACCACAAAGCAGGGAGCAAAAATGATTTTTCTTTTGTGATGTCCTAAGACTGCATTTAATTACTCATCTGAAGTGAAAAGCACGAATGAGACTTTGCCTTTTAAAACACGGTTTTAACCTGATCCTCTGCTTTTATATTTCTGCATTGTGTATGAAAAGGGAATGTAAGAAAGAAAACTTCTGGAAAGAGACGTTGACGAATACGTAACAACGGTTGTAGGAGTAGCAATATGTTTTATTGCAAAAGCTCAGGGAGCGGTGACTTCAGACCAGGGTCCTGAAGCAAAGAGCCCTCTTGTTGGGCCGCTCATTTTCCAAACACCGGCGTTTACCTTGAAGTGGTCGGAGGGAGCACAGAGGAGGTGCCCGGTTCATAGGCAACTTTGCCAAACCGCTTTCCTGTATTGGAGGTGCTGAGAAGTCTGGAGAATTTCAAGAGAAGGACAGTTTCACATCTGTGGGACAGAGTTTGGAAGGGACATCTGTTCCCTGACGGTAGGGGCAGGCCTGCTCTAATGCATCCTTATCCAACAAAGATAATGAAGATGGGGAGAGGTCCCTCAAAACAGGTGGAAACCCCACCGGATTTGCAGTGAAACTTCTGCTGGTGCACTGAACGGCCTGGGCTAAGGAAGGCAATAAACTAGGAAATAAATTGTAGTTTTGTGAGTGTTTACATACCCTGAAGCTGAACTAATTTTTCTAGACTCTTTTTTTCCCCCAACCCCTTGTTTTTTTGAGATGGAGTCTTATGCATCTCATCGCAAACGTTATGTTGTTTCTTTAAAACTAAAGAATCCAAAACTTTTGCAAAATTTTATGCAGAAATTATTTCAGCTGTAGCTGTAATCTGAAAAGAGTTGTATGTATTAGAGCTCTGGCTAGGATTATTCTTAGACTCAACATTTTGGTGTGTAAAGGTGCTTTTATTTCTTAAGTTCATCATAAGCTAAATGCTAGCAATATTTGAAATGGTGCCTATGGACAGCTAGAGGTGAGGGCAGGACAAACAATGATCATGATCAAAGTCTAAGTTTATGTACTATTTCTATATTTTCAGTGGGTAATTATATATCTCTGTAAAGACTAAAATCTTGACATCAAATCAGGAAAACAAGATTCAGCCTCTAAGAAGAAGATATCCACTCTAGGATGAGCAATAAATTTATTTTGCATGGATCAGGAAAAACAGCAATATTTGCCATAATATTTCCTGACGCTTATGTAGAATTTGCCATTTACACCAGGTGGACTATTAAGGATAAAGCCTGAATAATAATTTCAATACGATTTATAAGAAGAAAACCCTTAGGATGTTTTTAGGTCCTAAGAGAGATGGAAATAAATAAAAATCTGGGCAGAAGCTTCAAAAGGAGCAGAAGTATATCACTTCTGGTTTACGTATGTCTTTCACACAGATCCTCGACCATGACAGGAAATTAAATATTGTTTTCCAAGATTCACCCACAGTTAAATGACACATCTTGGAAGAAAGAGATCTCTGTGTCTCACCAACAATACATTAGTTCCTCTTTCACTGAGAAGACAATTACAGACTTGACTAAACGAGTGCATTTTTTTCCTCTACTGTTGCTGTTGTCTCATATTAAGGTTAGTTGAGGTTTGTTATATACAACTGAAAGGCAAATAATTCATTGACTCTCTGATTATTTTCTAAGCAGAATAAACTGCCTTATAAATATTTGACAGTATGAAACAAACAGGCTGTACTTTTGGCAGTGCATCGGTTTTGCATCAGTATTCTCAGCTGAGAAGCTGATGCTGACTTTGAGATATACACCAAGTTAATAGAAACAAATTGATGGAAATCTGTTTCCAAACGGAAG
>NW_009632774.1:0-6925 GCF_000690535.1 Cariama cristata | reverse complement strand
CAGGTTATCTTCTCCTCCATTTTACCAGTTAGATGAAAGGGGGCAGCCAGAAAGAGATGTATAATGCAAATCAACTTCTGGTTTGGTGACTGGTGCTGTCATGAGGGGTTTGGCTTTTATGACAATGGGACATTCTTTGATGAATATAACCTATAGGACATAGTTAACCTTTAACCTTGAGCTGGAGCGTGTCCAGAGAAGAGTGACAAAGCTGGTAAAGGACCTGGAGAAAAAGCCTTATGAGGATCGGCTGAGGGAGCTGGGGTTGTTTAGTCTGGAGAAAAGAAGGCTGCGAGGAGACCTTATCGCCCTCTACAACTACCGGAAAGGAGGTTGTAGCGAGGCGGTGGTTGGTCTCCTCCCCCTGGTAACTAGCGATAGGACAAGAGGAAATGGTCTCAAGTTGCACCACGGGAGGTTCAGGCTGGACATTAGAAAGAACTTCTTGACTGTTAGAGTCATTAAGCACTGGAATGGGCTCCCCAGGGAGGTGGTGGACTCACCATCCCTGGAGGTGTTTAAAAAACATTTAGATGTGGTGTTTCAAGACATGGTTTAGTGGGCATGGCGGCATCAGGTATACGGTTGGACTTGATGATCTTTGAGGTCTCTTCCAACCATAATGATGCTGTGATTCTATTCTATTAGAGAGGGATAGAGAAGAGACAAGGGAATCTTTGGCAGCAGGTTGGCCAGCTTGGTGAGGTAGGCTTTAAACTGAAAGACTCGGGGGTGATGTCCAAAGCAGCAATGCTCACACCATTGCATCCACTTGGGGAATAAGCCAGGCAAACCAGAACAGCGACAAACGTTCCTTAGCTGCCTCCCAAGATGAGAAACAGAAGGTTAACCACCTCAGGGGTGTGTATGGCTATGGTGGATCCTCTTCCACCCCTCTTGGGAAACCTCCATGCTGTATTACCTCTCTGAAATTCCTGTGCACCAACACACACAGCATGGGGAATAAACAGGAAGAATTAGAGATCTCTGTGAGGTTGCAGGACCATGATCTCATTGCAGTTACAGAGACGTGGTGGGATAGCTCGCGTGACTGGAATGCTGTCATGGATGGCTATGTACTTTTTAGGAAGGACAGGCCAGCAAAGCAAGGTGGTGGAGTTGCTCTCTATGTAAGAGAAAAACTGGAATGTATCAAGCTCTGCCCAGGGGCAGATGAAGAACAAGTCCAGAGTTACTTGACGCCTTCTTTGTTTCAGTCTTTACAGCTAAGGCAGGACCTCAGGAATCCCAGACCCCAGAGGTAAGAGAAGAAGCCCAGAGAGAGGGAGACTCTCCCTTGGTGAAGGAGGATCAGGTTAGAAATCATTTAAGCAAACTGGACACCCTCAAATCCATGGGCCCCAACACAATGCACCCACAAATGCAGAGGAAGCTGTAGATATTATTGCTGATCCACTCACCACCATCTTTCAAATATCGTGCAGAACATGAGAGATGCCTGAGGACTAGAGGAAAGCCAGTATCACTCCAGTCTTCAAAAAGGGCAAGAAGGAGGACCTAGGGAACTATAGGCAAGTCAGCCTCACCTCCATCCCTGGAAAAGTGATGGAGCAGCCCATTCTGGATGTCATGTCTAAGCAGTTGGATAAAGAAGGTTATCAGGAGTAGTAAACATGGATTCACCAAGGGGAAGTCATGCTTGACCAACCTGATAGCCTTCTACGATGGCATAACTGGCTGCGTAGATGAGGGGTGAGCAGTGGATGTTGTCTCTTGACTTCAGCAAGGCTTTTGACACTGTCTCCCATAACATCCTCATAGGTAAGCTCAGGAAGCATGGGTTAGATGAGTGGACAGTGAGGTGGATTGAGGATTGGCAGAACGGACACCCCAAAGTGCTGTGATCAGCAGCGCAGTCCAGTTGGAGGCCTGTAGCTAGTGGTGTTCCCTAGGGGTCAGTTCTGGGTCCAGTCTTGTTCAACCTATTCATCGACGACCTGGATAAAGGAATGTATTGTACCCTCAGCAAGTTTGCTGATGATACAAAACTGGGAGGAGTGGCTGATACACCACAAGGCTGCACTGCCATGCAGCGAGACCTGGACAGGCTGAAGATTTGGGTGGAGAGGAATCTGATGAAGTTCAACAATGGCAAGTGTAGGGTCCTGCACCTCAGGAGGAATAACCCCATGCACCAGTACAGGCTGGTGGTTGACCTGCTGCAGAGCAGCCCAGCAGAGAAGGACCTAGGAGTCCTGGTCGACAACAAGTTGACCATGAGCCAGTAATGTGCCCCTGTGCCCAAGGCGGCCAGTGGTATCTTGGGGTGCATTTGGAAGAGTGTGGCCAGCAGGTCGAGGGAGGTTGTCCTCCCCCTTGATTCTGCCCTGGTGAGGCCACATCTGGAGTCCTGTGTCCAGTTCTGGGCTCCCCAGTTCAAGGACAAGGAACTACTGGAGAGAGGCCAGCAAAAGGTAACAAAGATGATGAGGGGCTGGAGCATCTCCCTTATGAGGAAAGGCTGAGAGAACTGGGTCTGTTCAGCCTGGAGAAAAGAAGACTGAGAGGGAATCTTATCAATGCTTATAAATACCTTAAGGGTGAGTGTCAAGAGGATGAGGCCAGACTCTTTTCAGTGGTGCCCAGTGACAGGTTATGGTGCAATGGGCACAAACTGAAACACAGGAAGTTCCATCTGAATATGAGGAAGAACTTCTGTACTGTAGTGGTGACAGAGCACTGGAATAGGTTGCCCAAAGAGGCTGTGGAGTCTCCTTCTCTGGAGATATTCAAAACCCACCTGGACGTGACCCTGTGCTACTTGCTATAGGTAATCTGCATTTCTCTCAATTATATTTAATTATGAGTTAGATTTAGAAAGTCTATACAAAGCACATTTTTAAGAGTCCTTTCACCCTGCAATATATTTTTCTTATCAGGAATTTCTTACTATGCAGGAAAACAAAACACATGAATAGAAAAAGTCTTAGGAAAGTTATACTGTGGCAAAAGCTAAGATAGTGAAATTGACATTGACATGGACAGTATCAATTACCCAAGGCCATGTAAGAACGTATACAGTTTTGAACTGTATGGTAATACTACAGAATAATCACATATCTATATATAGAATTACTACAGAATATAGTTTAATTATATGGAAGAAATCAGAATTTCACAACTAGGCACCTACAAACAACACATGGCTGAAGAACTTTGCTAAGGTGAGAATTTTCAACAATTTACTCAGTTGTAACTTTGCAGAAATACGACACCAGTTGTGGAACAGGCATTTCCTCTCCAAGGCCAATGGATTCCACAGACTACAGGATTTTAGCCTATGAAAAGTTTTGTTGTTCTACCCATCCATAACAAGGGAAAGCTCTAACGATGGCTCAGCAATATCCAGCTTTCTATGTGATCCTACCAATGCGTTAAAGATGTGATCTCCTGCAAGACTATGTCAAGTAAGCGATGATGGTAGCTATGCAATTTAATAACTAAAACAGTCTGCAGTTTCCAAACTTTCCCATATTTCTAAATTTAAACCCTAGTCAAAGGTTATGCACCATGTTATATCATCTGCACTCTTCACCAAGAATGTTATGGCTATAGGCAAAGTAAATGAAAATGAGTTCTCTGGATCAATCATGAGCCACGAAGCAAAAAACGACCATATGACAGATGCAATTTTTCTTGGCACGGTATGGGCATTACAAATTGATGACAATCGTATGTCCACACTGGCACGCCTCCACAGCGGATGTGTGAGAGTGTCACTACATCTGGATGGTGAGCGTACTAGGGTCCCGAGGCACTTCAGGCCTACTGAAACCAGAGGGACAGCAGCTGCACTCAATGAACACCATGGGAGCTCCGCAAAGTGATGAAAGGCCTGAATTACCACAAGCTGTAAATACAGATTTATTTCATTAAAATACTAGGTAACCACTGCAGTGATCCCTTCCTGAAATTGATTCATTTCAAGTATAAGCCAGTATTTCAAAGATTCATTCATGTTTTCCCCCGTAAACCCAACACAGAAGGTAAAAATAATAACTTATTTTATGAAGGCTGATAAAAAATAAAGCTCATCCCCAAAGAACCGCTGAAAGGAAAGCCAAAAAGCACACGAGACTGTCATCTCATTAGCCAAGAAAGGTTCTTCTGTTGCACAACTAACTGATCTGCAAAAATTTTAATGCAATTTGAACCCCCACTGAGCTTTTACTAAACATGAAGAAATAAGGTGTGAAGAGAATTCATCCAGGAAGCAGATACATCACCACACACTCTCATTTCTCATGTATGCATGACCAAATACACCTGTAAAGCAATTTTACATGCAAAACAGCAACATTCTGGGTAAACTCTAATAAGTAATTGCTGCTCAACCCTACAATTGGACAAGATCCTAAGCTGCCTGTTCCAGTTGACACTGGTTTGAGCAAGGGGGCTGGATGAACTAGACAATCTCCAGAGATCTCTTTAACTTCAGCTGTTCTGCAATTCTGTGAAGATTCGGGTTACATTAAAATAGTGACAGACATTTACATCCTCAGACCTTCCTATGTTCACTGGTTACTTTCTGAACAAATCAGACTGTAGAAATCTTCAAAGCATGGTGCGAGAGAAGATACCACAGCCCTAATGCTGGGAAGAGTCAAAGGAATATGAGGCAGTATACCCTGTGGAAGCTGAAGTCCTGCTGCTAGTGTAAGATCACATGGACTGACTTATGAGAATTTCAAGGAATGCAACAGATAGGAGATCTACTTTTAGCAGAGGCACTGTGTGCAGCACTTAAGTCCAAGAACAAGAGCTTCTGAGCATCTGCAAGACAACTCTCATCTACCTACTCATCATCTACCCCAAGTAGAGAGGTCCATTTCCTTAGGAAATTAGAACTTACAAAAAATAAAACATTAAAGCAATTTTAGCCTAGTAAACAATACTCCTTAATGGTGGTTTACCTAGGAGGCAATTCAAAGCATTTAAGTTAGGCCTGTGCTCTCTCCCTATTGACTACAAGAAAAACTATTCTCCCTGCACTGAAGTCAGCTGTTGTGATTATTCCTCACAGTAACATATTTCCATAAACCGGTTGCTTTCAGAGAGTTCTCCAACCTCCCCACCTTTAGAAAAGGCTGCTGTTCTCTTGAACATAATACAAAAAGCTACATTAAAGTTTTATTTTGCAAAAAACTTCAGTGCTTGTTTTATAGAAAAATACTATAGCCAAAGGCAGAGCATATGTATCTAGAAGAGCTAACTTACCTTTCAAAAAAAGTAAGATTTTCTTGCTACAATAAAGTAGTATGAAATTTTAAAGCCATTCTTTTTAACTGAATTTCAGCATGACACCAAACCAAACCAAGTCAAACATCAAAAAATTATTCTACAACTGCTGGGGCTACTTCCAAAAACCAAATTTAAGAAGAGTGTAAGGGAGTAAGGGATCTTCTACACTACAGCATAAAATTTCTAGACATTAAGTTATAGGTTAATAAGACTAGAGCATTCCTTTAGTTAGTATTTCTGAGAAAGAGATCAGCATAATAGTAACTGCTGAAAGAAAGATTAAACCAAAACAAAAGACTTGCAGATGATTTTAATGGAATGTAAAAAAAACAAAACAAAACAAAAAACCTGTAATACTTTTCATCAAGGAAAGTACTTACCTGACATTTTTCCCTTGTTCTCTCAACATCTTCACCAGATCAGCTATGGGGTACTGAGCTTTTGCTGCACATAAACCATAACCTGAAAGAATTTCCAAATTTTAAACTATTTTTCTCAGAACAGACAGAATAGTTACAGATAACAAGTGTACCTTCCACACAAACAGAAGCTCTCATAGCTAAAAACAAACAAACAAAAAATATATACACACCACACACATCAGATACTCATATATTTCCAATATGATCACTGTAATTTATCTCTTCTTCTTGGTCTCCTTACTACTAACAGCGTAGTGGTTTGACCAGTCAAATTACACAAGTAACTTATTTCAGCTTCACAAAAGTACGTGTTCCTTTCTTTTCTCTATCAGAAAAGGATGTTTCAGACAGGTACACTGAAAAACTGACAAAGAAGCTACTATCAGGCTACTTCACCACCATTATCCTCCACAAAATTTTGGAGTTGCGTAACGCAAATCTAGTAGTTGAGCATGGCTTTTAGCAGCAAATAATCTTTTCAGTCTCTCCGTCTAAATCAATTCATCAGAACAACAATGCCCAGGAAGAAAATAGAGAGTATAAATTATTAATAGTGTCCTCAAGATTTGACCATAGGAGCAAGAGGCAAACTCCTTGAAGACGTTTGCAAGCTTTGACGGAAACAAAGGTAATTTCCCAAACTAGAACCCTGCCTCACTGCCACTTCCATTTAAGCTGAAGCAAAATGAAAGATGACTTTGTTTTTTAGCATGCTTCTTATTCCAACACTAAAATAAATTTAACACAATAGTTGTGCCATTCAGGTGAATGAAAACAAGTCTTGAGCTATTCTCTACCTGACCTCTCTTAACAGGGAACATGCTATTGAACCGTATGAGCCTACAGCCAACCTAATCATTTCAGACAACTCAGGGTTTTGGTTTTCAGGTTTTTTTCTACTTTAACACCAGTACTTCTTGTATACTAATTAAGTTTTAGATGTTTTTCTGCCTTTTTTTAATAAAACAACACAGAATGGAGCAAGTAGATGAGAAGCATGAACAAAATCCTCTCTTTCAGAAACTTAACAGATATTTTGTTATTGGTACCACTGGTACCATCGTAGTGCTTGGAAACACATACCACAAGAGTTGTACACAGTTAACTGTAAATGTAATTTACAAAAGACAGTCTTTGTCCTGAAGAATTTAAATTCTAAATAAATAAGACAAAGTTTGAAGAGACACACACAAGGAAAAATAAAGTGGCATAATGTTCTGGTTTGGCTGAAACAGAACTAT
>NW_009632773.1:6384-40979 GCF_000690535.1 Cariama cristata | reverse complement strand
GTGGGCAACACCACCACCTCCCGACCGTACCGGGCGGCTGCCTCCCCTCGCCCGCCGAACTCCTGCCACGACCCAGGTGGCTGGCGGAGCACCCGCGGCGTTGTTTCTCCTCAGGGCTGGTGCTTGGTGAGCTCAGCCTCCCAGCTGAGACCCAGAGGTTTGGGGCAAGCAGGAGGGAGAACGGGCAAAAGGTGAAACGGGGGAAGGAGCAATATGTATTCTAAATGACAATGTGATCCGAAAGTATTTGAAGAATGTTTGTAAGTCCAGGAAAGATTTGATTTCTTTGTAATAAGCAGTGATTTGCCATAAAATCCATGTGGTGCGGTCCCTGTTCCGTGGTCGGTGCCTGGGACTTTCTAAAGTCGTTTTGCGGCAGATAGCGCTCACATGCACAAAACCGGCGTTTGCTTCCCAGCGTTCCGCTGCTTGTTGTAACGTAAGGGTTGCTCTGACGTAAGGGTTGCTCTGACGTCCCCGCCAGCCCGCGTAGTGCTGCCAGCCGGAGCCGGAGGCAGGAGTGATGCTCTCCGTGTCTGCCCAGCGCCTGCTGGCGGGACCTGGGGGTACACTGCCCGTGTGAGACCGTTGTTACTGCTGGGGAGCAAATAGAGAAGTCTTGTGAACACAAGTGAAATGTAGTTGCCTTTTTTTTTTTTCTATTTTACTATTTACAGGAAGGGGTTTTTTTTATTATTTACAGAGTTCTAGTTTCTCCAGTCACTTGTGAAAGTCTCTTCTCTGAAGGTATTTTAAGACTTCTCCCCGTAAACTTCTGATGAATTAAAATTCTTCCCAAGACCTAACAGAGCACGGTGTTGCTAGCTTGGAAAAAAAAAACTTTTGTTTTAGAGAGGATTTGGAGTTTTACCTGTTTGGAAACCAAAAGCGCGAGAATGTGTTTTGCTGCATTATGAGGCTGTTTTGTGCAAATCTGCCCAGGTAAACTGCACCCCCTGAGAAACGTGGTGAGGTCTGAGGGTGTTCCTGCCACACTCACTGGGACACGACCGAGTTCAGAGTGCACAAAGCAGCTGATGTGCCCAGTGGCCTATTTCTAGAGAGCTGTACCAGACTGGGTTTTGTCAAACATCAGTGGTGACAGTCAACAACTTACCGTCACCCTTGTGAGGTTTCCAGAAAGAAGCGAGTGAAGCTTCTGGGCCTCAGACCAAGCTATTGTTGGATGGAAAGAGGAGAGCAGCAGCACTGTCTGGTTTGTTGCACTGCTCTTGGGTGGGTGTTGCACCACCAAGCTCCCTGAAACAGGACGGCTACTTTGAACAAGGCTGATCCTCGCTGCACGATGAACGGCTTTATGAAGGATGGGTAACAACCAAATATGCAGCCGTGCCTGCTCTGAGCCCATCCCATGTTCAGGGCTGTTGCTATCTGAAATCTTTGCTGCTTCAGACATCAGCTTTTCCAAGTCTAAACCCATACTTAAATCAAAAGGAGTTAAATAAAATGTTGGTCTTCTAATTCTTGGAGGGGAAAAAAAAAAGGAAAGAAAATAACTTACTAGATTCCCTCTGTCTTAGCACGGAAACAAAAATGCCTTCTAAAATTCAAAGACATATTTTGCAGTTCTAAGCTACATGGTGTTTTGACAGTAGATTCAATTATTTAGACTGAATGCTACTTGTTTAATGCAGCTTTCAGCTTTTCAAAATGCTGCTTACTTTCAGAGGTTATTTGGTAAAATAAACTTGAAGGATTTACCAGACAGGGAACGCAATTTTAAAATATAGGTATTTAAGAGAAGCTGATTGTTGTTTTTACTGCTTCTATTATTATGCACAGCCCTGTGAAATCCATCAAATGTAAGAAAGAACAAATAATTTACCTATTTTGAATTTGTTACTTAATTATGAATGCTAACAGACTTGTGCTTGTTGACTGTTTCGGTGTTACCATTAAATTGTTCTGCACATTTAATTCCCACTGATACATATCTCTGCCCAAATTTGAAATGCAGGAACAAGCTATTGCCAGCAAAATCAGTTGCTCCTTGCCAGTATAAGCACTTTTAACACATAGTTTAAGGAGCCCTGTTTAAAATATGGCCTGTAGTGTTAGTGCCAATATCGTCTCTTTGTTTAGCATGGCAGTAAGTAAATTGTCAGCAATTGCTGTGTGATTTTAATTCACCTGATGTTACCCTTGACTAAAAGAAACTGTATGTGCAACCTTAATCCCGCTGGAGAATTGTCCCTGAGTGACTGCTGGACCAGTACAGATAGCCAGTGAGGCCAACTGCAGTTCTGTGCACCCTGTGTTATATGTTATTGAAAGGCCTAGCAGGGAAAGGGGGGAAAAGCTGTGCAATACTGATTATTTCATTTTAAGGACGACAAACTCCTGGAGGGAAAAGAGCTACAGATGTCAGGTTATTTCATTTTCTAGGTAATGTGACTGTTACTGCATCACTGCAAACAGTGTGTGTGGTTCTCAACCTTTGCTGAAGAATATGAGGGAAAAGAGTAGCAATGTGTCAGGATGAAGTTGGTTTCTTAGAGAATTTGATGATGCTATTTATCCTTATCTGTGATAGAGAGCACAGACAATAATGGAAGTGTGTGATCTTGTGAAAGAGAGGTCTGTTGTGGCCAGAGCTCTTCAGGAGGTTTAAAAATTGAGTGCTTCTCCAAACAGAATTACTGTGGAGATTCATAGGAACCCAGCATAGGCGAGTACTACAGGGTCAGTTCTTCTAGTATAAACAAATATTGTGCCAAAATCATTAAAATGCTGCAGCTTTCAGGGCACTTTACTGTCTTGCACCAGTCGGTGACATTTACACCTTTGCAGGGAAACTGTTATAACACTGGTGAGGGCAAGGAGGACCTTGATGTGGCAGCCTTCGAAACTCACTTTGTGAGTGAGGACGCAGTGTGAAGTGACCTGATAGTTGCATGCTGAAATACACCAGTCACTTTCTGTGTCTTACTGGTCTTCCTCTTTCCTGGAGAAGAAAACTTGCTATTAAAAATACTAATATGTGATTGAAATGACAGAAAGATTGCCTTTGATTTAAAGGCTGTGTGCGTGAATTGCATAGCAGTAAAAATGTTTCAGCCCTAACAAGATCCGACATGGGAATCTTCAAAAGCCCTGGCTCCAGCAGCGCTCAGAGTTGCTTCCCTTGCTGTTTTGTTGCTGAATCGTTTTGACAGTGTGAGGACCAGCGTCTAAACACTACTATATGGCAGAGCGCCAAACGGCTGAGCTGTACGAGCCACTTCAGTAGTCTGAGTAATGCAAAGGCAGCGCAGCCTGAAAAGCAACTGTAAATTTATGATCAATTGTAGGTGTAAAGGTACATCTTGAGACATCCGCAGTTTTTTGCGACTTGTAAAAGGAGATAACTTTTGATGCTACTACAAAATGCTGTTACTATTCCTGCTGGAGGCTGGGACTGCAAGGTACAATCTTCCTGCCTCTTGTACACCTCTGTAACAACTCTCAACAACTCGTCTTCTGTGGGTGTTATGGGAGGAACAGGTATAGATTTGAATGACACAAAGTGTGGAATTGTTAAATTTTTTTGTTTTGCAAGTTCCTCCCAAGATTTGGGCACAGGTCACAGGTCACACATTATGTCTCTAATTTAGAGCAGGCCAAATTCTAGCCAAGCGAAGCGACGGTGGGAGGATTGCACTGGGGTTATGGTACATTCTGTGTTCTGGAGGGTGCGTGTGTGCATGTGTTTGGGTCTGTCACCGAGTTTATTGATGCCAGGCCTGTCTATAGATAGTACAGACCTGACAGCAGCTCAGGTTTTCCAAGGCAGATGTGGAATGTTTAGCACAAATACATCAGTGTGGCTGGTCCTGCGATAAAACTACTGCTTGGCACATCTCGGTGCGAGCAAATGCCAGTCTGTAAGCGGTCAAAGGTGCTGAGCATCGGATGTGAGGGCTGGGCCAACGTGACACAGCTCTCTCAAAGTGGAGTGAGAACAAGGCTGAGGCTGACATAGCACCAAATGCTTTATATCAGTGCAGGTCAACTGGAAAAAAACCCTTTTGCTGGTATTGCTTTTTTTCCAGTTGAGGACCTGGTTTAAGCTGTCCTGGCAGACCTCTTTCACTGGGATTAACTGTGCGTCCATTAAGAGGTTTGCTAACTCAGCCTTGCTAATGCCATTGTAGAGCAATCATTTTAAATCCAGGGTGCTCAGCTAGTGGCATCCTTCTGCTCCTCAGCACTGGCTGCCTGCTTTTAAGTGTTGCTGATGGGAGGGTATTGCAAGCCAGAAGCCTGTCTTTGGGTATGTCTTCTGTTACTTGCTTTCGTGCCATGTAAAGCTACCTGAACTATTTTTAGATGGGCAGCATTGTAACGAAAGCAGCCTGGCTGTGATATCTCTGGGATCTTATGATCTAATTTGTCTTTGTTACCTGGGTAAATTAGCGCACGCAGAGCTCTGCGCTGTCATGTCTGATCATTTATTGATTCCTGCTTACTGAAAATCTCCCTCTACAGGTCTACGTTGTAGAGGGTATGTGTGCTTTGGCAGCCTAGCCAATATGATGAGAAGGCAAAGATCCCTCCAAATAGCAGTTGAGAAGAAGGATCTATTAAGAGGGTGAAAGTACACAAGGAATTTGGATTTTGCAAATCCAGATCTCTGTCTTTTGTCTTTCATATCCATCTATATTTAAAATGCAGGCAGGAGAGAGATTGTGTGTGTGTGTGTTACATGTAAAATACGTATTGGAGACAAAGATCAAATTTACATTGTGGTGCTGATGGTTAAATTGTGAATTTGCAACCCATTACTTTGTAAGCTATTTCAAAGTGTATTAGCACTCCGTTGCTAGAAATTCCTGTTCAATTTCTAGTTAGAGCACAGAATCTGCGACTCTGGTGTGTTGCTGTCCGCCTGGTCTTATTCCCTGAGCCAATTCCCTCAGCTGCTCATCTTCTTTCCCCACCATGACTACAGGAGCCTGTGGCATTTTCTCTCTCCTCGGAAGGTTATCTTCTGTCACTCTCCCAACACCGCAAGCGTCTATCAACACGTCGCAATGCAGCCGCAAGTCTGGGTCTTGACTCCTGTTTGTGAAAGAATCTATTAATAGGCCTGCTGTTAATTTTGCTTCAGGGCCCGGTGTCAGGGACAATCACGTGCACAAGTCAAACATCAGAGCTGTTAATTTTAATAGGCTTTCGATAAATCTGTGATCAGATTCTGTGTAAACAAAACCATATAAGATATTGAAGGCCTGCTGTTAATTTTGCTTCAGGGCCCGGTGTCAGGGACAATCACGTGCACAAGTCAAACATCAGAGCTGTTAATTTTAATAGGCTTTCGATAAATCTGTGATCAGATTCTTATATGGTTTTGTTTACACAGATATTGATACTTATGCAACAGAGGTAGAGAGTGCTTCCTAAGTTCGTAAGCAATATACAAAACCCATTATTAGTATTTATATGGGACTCATCTCTGAAATACCAACATTTGGTATAAATAGGCAAGCATACTGAACAGCTTTCTGTAGATATCACCTAGTAAAGGAGATGGAAGAGGGATAAAGAAATGGTTGGAATGTCATATCAACCCAAACACTGTGATAAATAACCCACGCTGTTGTCAGGAAAAGGCAGAGGATCAGAGATTTTTGAACCCATTAAATTTACAAATATTCTATCCTTGTAATTGTTTTATCGTTGTGGAAAGTTCATGTGCAACTTAGCTCCATGTGCTGCTTTCCATCTTCCCACCAAACATCATCCTTACTTCACACAAAATACTGTATTTTCAAATTTTTTATTACACAAAAAGTAAATTGTCAATTCAAGCACTCAGAAGTTACGATGAACAAAAAGACTCCTTAAAAACTTTGGCTGCTTTGATCAAAAAGGGGTAACACTCCTTGTGCTAATGATTGTTAATAATTCACAAACAAGATTTAAAGTGAATATAACATAAAGGAAAATTGCTATTGCTGGAAGCTCTAAGCTGTTGTAGCTTTGATGATGCTCCTTGCTGACACTGAGTGGTGCAATTACCACATGCTGATGGAGGAGAGCTGCAATTACCACATTTTCCGAGTCAACTGCTGAGATATTTTTTTAGTTGGCATTGGTATTTATTTATATGCTTATTGTAGGTAAATTCTATAAAGCACTTCCCCAATATTTGTAACAGAATGCTAGGGAGAGACCTAGATTATTTTTTTTTTCCCCTACCATAAAATTCAGTGCTTTGCATTAAATCCCTGCAGTGAGCAGGAGTCTATAGTTCCAACCTAGCTGAAATCACTGTGGGAGTCAGGAGGGGGCTCTGTGTAAGAAAAATAGTATCAGGGAGTGCTGGAGGCCTTGAGAAATTTTGTATGAAGTCACTTTACCCTTTATCATGGGTGATGTTCATTTGTTTAGTTTTGCAAGCCCAGTGGTAAAAGTGCAGATAATTCATTAACCTTTTTGTCCTAGATTTATTAAGGACCTAGTGCTGTTTGGGGAGGGACCAAAACACATTGTTTCTATTTAACAGCGTGATTGCTGTGATTGGCAGGGTAAAAAGCAGCTTGAGTGGCTGCTTATGCACTTATGCATGTATTCTTATGTCATTCGGACTGCTTGTGGTTTGTTGTGGTTTTTTTTTTTTTCGCTACTCTTGCTTTTCTGATAGAAATATTTAAAGATTGGTCTGAGTTCAGGAGCAAATTGTTTGGAAAATTTGGTGCTGAAATGGGTTCATCTGTTTTCAAGAATGAAGTTGACAGGAAGGAGAACACATTTTCACCCTTGCATCAAAAGACTGTCTGGACGTGGAGTTTGGAAGTGACTGACAACACAGGCTAGGCGTGTAGCTTGCTTGCCCATAGAGTGTGTAGAGTGTGTCATGGAGTGTGTAGATAAGATCTAGGAAGGAGCTAAACATTTCACATTTTTCATATTCCTTTCGTAAAATAAATTTTTTTTAAAAACCTGCTATGTATAAACATTTAATTTTTTAAAAAATCATTAAAATATGTTCAGAGAATATATAGGGTTACATCAATACTGGAAAAAGAAAGGAAATAACCGAGCAATCTTATGTTTCTTCCTGTAGATGTGTACAACTGACAGATTCTTTTGTAACATGATCAGACAGTATTTTAAAATTTTTTTGACCTCACTCTCTTCAGTGTTAGTATTTGTCAGTGCAACATGAGGCTGTGAACAATCTGAGATCCAAGGCATCCCACCTCATCGGCTGTAGTTGCTGGATGGTATCCAGTGATCAGGACTCAGCTTAGCAAATCCCACGAGAAAGGACAGACTTTAGTCCTTGGTCACAGGTGCCACACCACGCCTCAGTGCTTGCCACCTCTGCCATCTCGGGGCACTCAGCAAAAAAATGCATGTGCCTTCTCAAGGCTAAAAAGAAACGCAAAGATGCACTTTTGCTAAAGTTTCTGAAATACTCTTGTATTCTTTATTTGTATACATATATGTGTGTTTGTGTACACGTGTGTACCTTGTCAGAGGCATGCACAGTCTATTGGATGACAAGCAGACCCCGGTGGTCCTGGCTGCTTTGCCCAGAACCAGTGGCACAGTCTCCACTCCAGGCAGCAGATCTCTAGAAATTGCTGAGGGAGAGTACGTCATTCTGCCTGCTTTTTCCATTTTACACAGTGTGTGAAAGATGGGCAAACCTGATTATAGATGGCTCTACATTTTCCAAGTAGGTCTTGGATTTTCTGGAAGAGGTAGAACAACTTAGGTTGAGTAGAAAAGATGTCAAATACAATGGTGGTGACTCACCTCATAACTGCATCTTGCCGATGGCCTCACACCTTGTGAACTTTTTTTTAATTTATCTTTTCATGGCTGGCCACTCATCTGTCATGTTGACAGGCAATGGCCTGCTGAGAACACTAGCTACTGTTATGGGATTACTGAGACCAAACAGAAAGTGGAAAAAATAGCAAGAAATACAACGCTGCTAGTCTGTCTCTAAACCAGGTAGCTGGATAAATGGTCGTTGTGAATCCGTTTGTGCATAGAAATACAGCTATTCTGTTGGTATTAGGCAACTTGATCTACTTCAGCTTCAAAGAAGAGCCTAAAGCAAAAAGATATATTTCGTTATAGGTGAGGAGGAAATAGATGGTCACAGGCTGTTGGCTATCACTGAACTGAGTGTACTGATTCAGAGGAAATGTCGATGTATGGAGAGGAGCACAGAGGAGATGGGAGCCATTCGTCTACCTGGATCTAGCAACACTTTCAGTTATGAAAACACACCCAACTATTTGTTTCAGAAGATCTTAAATGCCCTGTGTTAGTGTTTAGTGGAAACACGTCAGGGTTAAGGGTTTCCCTTGGCTGTCCTCTTGTGAAATGTGGAATCTGAAAATCAACCAGAAAAGATCTTTTTGGGAAGGTGAGTTATGTGAGGACTGTCTGTCAGGCTTAACTTATAGCAGAGGTTAAGATGAAGTTTTCTGGAAAACTTACAGATAAAGGAATCTGTGTCTTTGTCTGACAGAGGAGAGTCTTGTAAAGAATTCACTCGAGTCTTCACCATAAGGGTAAATCTCAATTTTCTCATTTGAGGAAAGGCATAGGTAGCACTTCTGGGTGGGCAAAAGTAGGTTGCAGTGATAGAAACAGCTGCAGGCAGAGGCGAAGCCAATGTGTGAGGGTAACCCTGAAAATTGAAGGTGTTGTGGAAGATGGCGGTAAAGAGTTTTCGTTATGATTGAATATTAATTAGTGACATGGCTATTAATGATGACAGTAATTAACAGAGGAAGGAAAGACTTGTCATTGTCCCGAGGGTGAGTAATCAGTCTTGGCAGGTGATAAATAATGGTTCAGCAAACTCAGCAGAAAGATAATCTGTCCGCCTCAGGACAACTGGAGAACAGCTATAACATCTTCCAGGCTCTTGGCAACATTCAGGAGTGACTTCATGTTTTTAACAGAGACAAATTAAAATCCCTGATCTCAAGTGCTGCTTATATTCCAGAGTGGCTGATCACAGGAGTTCTGGTTGATTTGGTGCCTTCAGTTTACTTGCCCCTTTAAACCTTTCTTTTTTAATCTTCATAACAGGGGGAAGAAAGACTGGGGAGACAGCTTTCAACATTACTTGAATTTTTCATTGTAGTTTGATGAAAATTGAATAGATTCCTCAAAAGAGGCCTAGAGCTGGGGACATGATTATTCTGTGTAAAAATGGAGTGGGCCTTAATCCTGCCTTAAGTATTCCTGTATAGCTGGAAAGGGGTCATGCAGAACGCATGCAGGATGCTTTGCTCCCTTGAGCAAAGCAATGCGCTGCTGCTCTAGATGATTTTCAGGTATCAGCTGTCATGTCACTTGGCACTCTTAGATGCCTAAGGATCACTGCACACCTGTAATCTGAGACCAAAATCAGGAGAAATAGTGAACTTTTTCGTTTGGGGGATCAACAGAAAAACCAAGAAGGATTCTGGTTTAGCTTGAACCAAGACAGCATTTAGTGAGGTTTGGTTTTATTTCTAACAATACTGAATCACTTCAGTTTGAGTCTTCTTGAAATGGTTTTCTAACCTCAAATGTTTTGTTCTATCTTTATGATATTTTTGTTTTGTAAAAGGCAAAAGGGAACATCCATGTTTATAAAATAGAATATTTTATTAACAAACTTGTCAAAACAACAGTTACTGACTCTAAACAATTTCCCTATATGTTATTCAGCTAGCACTATTTGCTAGATGTATTTTCATCTAGCAGGTGGTTTTGGACCCCTTGGACATCTTTTTCTGAATAAATTGACTATTCACCAAAAAAATGATGTGACTTTAGGATGCACGTGGCAGGCTGGTTTCAGTAGAGACAGGAAAGTACTGGCACCATTGCGAGAGGCATTGGTCTGATGTTCTGCAAGGCACTACCTGCAGTTCTGGTGACCCCAGGGCGAGGAAATGGAACTTATATTTGAAAAGTTGCTGAATGGTAAAGTAGAGGGAGAGACCATCTTAAGAGGATGTTAAAAGAGTTTGGTTGGTTTAGTGAAATGGAGGTACAAAGACAATGTGTCAGCCCTCTGTAGAAACACTCAGGATAAACTATCAAGGAAGAAGAATAATTATTTCTGTTAAATAATGATACAGGTAGGATATAAAATGCATATAAATTGCACATTAATAAACTTAGGCTGGGAAGTTACAAGAAAAGTTCCATCTGTCGGAAAAAAAAGAAAAAAAAATGTTCTGGAACAACTTTGCAAATAGGATAGTGGCAACTGAAATTGCTCCTAGGTGCAGCTGGGAGGTGTGGAGAGTGACTATAGAGCTGAGAACGTAAGCTTGTGAGACTGGTCCTTTAGTGTCTGGTTCATTGATACCTTCAAGGCAGATTGAGACAGTGCCCGGCTGCTGCTTGTTGATCCCTTCGGTTTGCCCAGTATTTAAGTGAAAGCAGATGCTTCCCGGATCTTCAGGAGCTCTGCTGATTGCCTGCAGGGGACAAGTAAGTGGTTTGACTTGCCTTGGGTGGAGGATGAGGGAGGTCCGTATTCCTGCTTGCTGCTGGAGCCGGACTGAAGAGGGTTTACTGGTGCTCCTTGAGGAGTTGGGCGTCAACTTGCATTGTCAGGGGGAATGGGAGGTGCCGTCCTCTTCTGCATGGGGTATAGCCCACATTTCTCATGGGAATTTCACCTGTGTTGAAGAGTCACTCAGACCTGCAGGTATTGCAGGGACCTGGGATGCTCGCAGTGCCTGTTGTCTCTCTCTGTGGTGCATCGTAATTGTGACTCCTGGCCTTTGTTGTATTTAAGGTTTTCTGAGGGTGTGCGGATGCTCTGGGCCAGTGGGAAGTAAAGTGTCCTTCAGACTTTTCTGGAACAGGCAACACGTGGGTTACGCTGTTTCTTGAAGTACCTACCACGTCTGAACTCAGAAGTGCTCCATGCAAATAAGATCCTCCAGGGTTTGTTTAGTAAGCATGAACCATACAGCTGATCAGTTCTTTTTTGTATACTGTCTTCAACTGATATATCACAAAGCATGGCACTAAGTATTACCGGGGCTATTAACCTACTGTAAATGAATGCAAATATTTCTCAACAAATTGACTGTCCACTGAGAAAGTCTTGGTGTTATGTCTGCATCCAGACATGACACCGTTAGGTTGTGCTGCACACTGCCGTAGCTGGGCACGGACTTGCTAAATCGGCTCCAAGGGCCTTTGCTGATTGCCTTTGAATTTGGACAAGTCAAGTTAGCTGACTTGTGTATGTCATTATGTTTCATTTTAAGCTTAACTTTCTGAGTATGGAGTTTAACTAAATTTTGGTGCCCTGTCATGTATTTTGATAAAAAAGGCCTTAGCTTCTACTGAACAGCGACAAGTTTTCTGTTTCTATGATTTCCACGCGAGCAAGAGAGAGGTGGTATACATGCAGAGGATCAATCCTAGGGATCTTTATGCCGTTTATAAGATAGCAGCAACCTTTGTACTACTTGATGGGCCCTGAAAACCTAATAAACTACCTGATGGGCCTTAAAGACTCATTGTTCTGCTTCTGTCCACCATCCTGCTGCTGCGATCACTAGCAGGTGACAGCTCAACGGCGGCTTTGTTACAGGGACACTGAATACCGCTTCCTTCTCCGAGACATTACTTGTCTTTGACATAAGTGAGACTTTCCTCTGTCTTTTTTTAACTGCTAACTTGATTCTGTACTTTTAGGTTATTGCCTCTGACATTACAGGTGCAAGGTGCCAGTACATGCTCCTTCGTCTCCTTGCTAGCTAATGCTTGCAGAAATGTGACTCCCTGTAAGTTGAGGTGAGAGAGAAGCAACCGGGAGAGAAAAAGTTACGTGGAACTATTAGAGTAATATCTGACTTAAAGTCCATCAAGTCTCCTACGACACAGAATACTTCTTGGGACTTGGTACCTGCCAATAACTATATAATTACAGTGTGGCACAAGAAGGAAAAACATTCTGAAACCTCAGTGGAAATAAAAAGGAAAATGGAATAAAATTCATGTCAGTTCTATTGTATCTGTCTCAATGTTATCTCTGTCTAGGGCTCTCAAATCCTGTGGTCTCAGTGTTAAATGCTTTCTTCACTTTTTTTTTTTGTTAAGGTGCTGATATTGTGCAGTGGCTTATGAAGAACCTCAGCATTGAGGATCCAGGTAAGGTGACCACAGCTGGGGAGGAACAGATACTCCATCTGTATTGTGTGTGCCATTAGACAGTAGACACTGTTTTACTGCGGTCTAAAATACCAGTAGAACAACAAGGTTGATTTAAGCATTGGAGGGAAGGAGGAGGGCAAGAGATAAAAATCAACATCTTAATTAAGTCTAACGCCTTACACTGCGACATGCAGGAAGTACTTGTAGGAGTCTAAGCCTGTCTGTGAAATTGTTGCTACCTAAGAAAGACTAATTGATTTTAAGGTTGTTCCCAGACTCAGAAAGGAAGTTGGTGGATGTGTGGTTAAGCAGTCGAATGCAGTGGCAGGTTTTCATGATGTGGAGAAAGGTAGCCATGACTGACAGGACATACTGGTCGAGGATGACACAGGCTCCATTGTGGGATCAGATGATGGCTGCAAATCTATCACAGCAGATAGATAAATGGATAATCAGCCATAAACACTGATCAGTACATGGACACAAGCTAAATAGTTCAGTTTCAAAATTGTTTTGGCACAGTTAAGAACTATTGGGAAAAGAGGAAGAAAAGATCTACAGGTCCAGAGGTTTCTTTTCCTTTTCTGGGAAGGGAAGAAAATCCAGCATCTCACTTCCCCGATTGTTTCTGCTGCCTACTGTCACCATGTAAAAGCAGAGATAGAGGCAAAGTTGTCTCACCCGGTACACACATCCCTTCTCATGAGTCTAGTCAAGTCCCAACTCTGACTTTCAGTTGCAGATAATAGCTTTATTATCTACCTGGGGGTGCATGAGCAGCTGACGTATGTATTGCAACTCTGAGAAAGTTGGTGCAACTTTTGACAGCTGGCGTTGGTTGAAAATCTGTGCAGATGTGCCTCTGCGCTGGTGAAGGTTGCCCTGGCAGTGCCAGGGTATGTACTCCCCTTGGCCTCTGCACCGTTTCCTCTAACGAATGGCAATGCTACAGTGTCAGGATTTGTCTTTATGAAGAAACGTGCTGCTAACGACCTGGTGTTGCAGGTGTTTGTCAGATTTGGTAGAGGCAAGTGGGATTCATTGATGGAACAGGCTTTTTGTCAGCTCTCACTTGTGGTGGGTAATGTGCTTTGAAACGAATTTCAGACTCCAGAGATGAACTGGTGTGTGACATTTTGTAAACACAAAACCAGCAGGTTAAACGTTTGACCAGTGTTTCATCTGTACTGTAAGGCTGATTTCTGCTCTCTTGCTTCACATGGTTTGGTTGGAAGGTGTAAGGAAGCGGTGCGGTTGCAGAGAGGCGTGTGTGCACCAGGTCTTCACGAGAGTCCTCGCCAGAGCCACTGCTGAAAGCAGAGGAGTGTGCAGTGCACATCTTCCTGACACATCCCTCCTGTTTTCTCTCTTTCACAGGGGAAGCAATACACTTGGGAAGTCTTATTGCCGCACAGGGTTATGTCTTTCCAATCTCAGATCATGTCCTTACCCTGAAAGATGATGGGACATTCTATCGTTTTCAGGTTGGTGAGCCCTCTGCCTCCCTTGTGACCCTTTCTACTGTCCCTGCAGTACTACTGCTGAAAACACCTGCTCTCTCCCTAAGCACCCATTAGGTCTATGAAGCCAGGGATTGAGACTGTCTTAGTAGAGGCCTTAGAAAGTTATGAAGTCCCTTCAGAAAAATCTGCTTTGGAATCATAAATTGATCTCTTCTACTTTCTAACCCACAGTTTTTACATAAATGAATGGATATGTCCTGTGATTATTTTTGATATGTGATTTCAAGGCTGTTGTGCTCAGATTTGAACTAAACCAGAAGAAAGAAAACGGCTCTCAGGTTCTAATGGTGGCACAGAATTGACTAACCACCCTCCTGTGCATAATGGACCAGGGCAAACTTTGGAGTTGGACATTCAAGCTCTGATACAGCAGAAAATTCAAATGTTTATCCTCTCTTGGTTACAGATTGGTGTGGGACGGGGCAAGCTTCAGGCTTTGAATTTTTTACAAAGGATGTATAACCTTGGCAGTCACCTAAGCTTGGGAGATCTCTATCCCTCAGTGTCCCTGTGCCTTGAGATGTGTTGAATTTTTAAAGCATCCTGCGCTTGAGTTCCATGCCCTGTCTAAAATCTGCTGCTGTCAACTTCCTAGATAACTGGGTGCTTGTGCTGCAACAACTCCTTTTGGACAGAATGTGTAACTTTAAAAGAAACAGTAAGTTCAAACCTGGAGTCCTACTGCCTAATCCTGCTGGCTGAATTTGTGTTTTTCTGTTACATGATCCCAGCCAGCTCCCTTATTTTTACGGCGACCTCTCATCTGTTCACCCTCCTGTTCCTTCTTTACTTTTTTTCCCTCTTTTTTGGTTTTTATTTGAAAAGGCTGTTCTCTTTGCATCTGATGTTGCTGCTGCTCGTGCTCACTGTCCTACTGCTACTGTGGTATTGTGTTATCGTATGAGACCGATGGCACAGTGAGAGCCCAGGAGATCACAGACCTCTTTTTATCTCACCCCACCTTCTGGTTACCTGGCACCATTTAGACTAAGATTTTTTTGTTACAATTCCCTTGCTTTTCTGAAAGTGCTGCTCCTCGTGTTGTGGAGGACTTGACAGAAGGAGGGATAATACTGATTTCCCATTTAGTTGTATTTTTCTCTATTTTAAAAGAATGACGCCATAAGAAGTTGTCCTGTGCAGCTCTTGGGACCTAGATTTCAATATAATTTAATTTCTTTTCCTAATTTTAAGTCTATGTAAACCACATCATCAAATTACCTTGACTGCTTATTGACTATTCTTTCCCTTACCTTTTCCTACAACTTTTGCTTATTCTTTGCATGTTGTCATTTCCTGCAGCAGTTCTCCTCAGCCTTTTTCTGCAAAAATAACCTGATAGAATCATGTTTCTTTTCCATTACTCTCTTCTTGCCACTTTCTACCTCACTATCAGTCCCTTTTTTAACAGTAGTTCATCATCTTGTGAAGTTCATAAGATATGTGTCAGCAAGGAGCTTTGATCCCTCCATCTTTTCTCACTGTACTTTGGTGCAAGGAATAGTCTGCGTGTAACGTCCTACACCCATTTGTGGCATTGCATCAGTAATGCAAAACAGTGTTCTGTAACTTGTGTGATCACAGGGACATTATTTTTCATTCATGTTAAAACTGAAATACAGCCACATGTAGTAATATCTTGTAATTAATTGTAGCAACTGTGATATGCAGAGCTGGATGGAAAACAAAAGCAGTAAGCTTCGCAGGACTTCTGCTTTCAGAACGACTGCAATCAGCTGAGTTTTGACCTCTGCCATCTGTTGTATTTAAAAAATAAATTGGTTTGTAGGCTGCCAACCACACTGGTAGCTGCTCAAACAAGCAAGTGGTGTGTGGCATGTATAAATGATCATGAGGTTTCTCATGCTCAAAAAAATTCAGGGTGCCTGTGAATTTCTGGGGAAAGAGGAGGTTCTGAGGATGGAGGGTAAGAGGTCCACATTCAGATGAGCTGGCAACAGTGTCTGAAATGTCATCAGGACAATGGACATCCTCCTCAGGAGATGCTTGTATTGCAGCATCTGTATTTACCTGCAGTGAGGAATGTTAAAGGTGATACCTTCTTGGAAAAACAGCCTCACTTTTACTGAGATCTGTAGCAGTGTTTCCCCTGAGGGCAGAGACTGGACCATAGACTTTGTGATTCTTCTTTTTGTATTTGTAATGTTTTTCTGCACCTGAATTGTTTTTCATCTCTTAAATTACAAAAATGCATATGTTGTTTCTTAGGCACCATACTTTTGGCCTTCAAACTGCTGGGAACCAGAAAACACAGATTATGGTGAGAATATGTTTATTTCATTGTAGAAAGTTAGTACAGAAAGATTGTGATGGAAAAAAATGTCCTTAAAATAATTATTGTTGGCCGTCTAAACCCTTCATCAGCAGAGTTTCTTGTCAGACTGCAGAATCAGAGGCAGATATGTGCCCATCTCAAATACATGAAGTGGAATCCAGGGGTGTCTCAAGCCCGTGGAGCAGTAGCCAGTTGAGTCCAGTAGGGCCAGGGTTTTACCTACCATTACCTTCATTCTTCCATAGCTCTGTTCATTTTGGCAGGATTTATGGCAAGCAGAATACTGCTCCTTGGGAATCTTAAATAATACCAATATTGCTTTTGTGGGAGAACATTCTCTGATCTGTAGCTGAATCTGATACGTTGATCAATAAAAAGTTACCTCATCTGGGCACTCATCTGGCAGATCAATAAACCACTATATAACTGATGGCAACCCACAGTTAAAGTTCTTTGATATATTACATCAGACTTATTTTTCCCATTTCTTTAAGATTACTAGATGATAGCTGGTAAAAAAAGAGAAGACTGAGCGTGGTTTATGAGCTAATAAACTGCAACATGGTGTGTTAAACATGTGAGTGCCTGCAGACAGTGATAATACATAAAGAAAATATGTCAGTGTTGTTATCTTTAGCTGTCTGCATGCAGTATTGCTGTCTCTTCCAGAACTGCACTTCTTTCACAGTTAAATGATAAAATCTATTGTATCCTGGTGTGGCATTGGAAGAGGAAGTGAATCCATGTGTGCGCTCATAAAACAGGAGCTTCTGGAAGTCCTTCTTTTGAAATATCTCATAATCTAAGATCAGTTTAGAACTCCTCCCTGAATAATCAAGTTGTTTTTTTTCTTTCCCGCACAATAATTACTCATCATATGAATACTGGAAATCATTTGCTGGGGTGGAGAAGTAGCCTGCAATGGTGTCTGTCATGTGATAGTTCATTTGCAGTCCGCATCTGCAGGGAAGCTAGCACAGACTTATGTGTTTATCCCAGTGAGGGAACTGCTTAGGGGAGAACATGATGCTGTTCATTATATGCAAAATAATTTCCAGATTTTACAGTCACCATATATAACTGTCTGAACTGTGCCAAATACGTATTCTGTAAATATCAGAATAATAATCGGAAGATTAAGTTCTGTTTTTTCCTATTGTATCCGATAAATGACTGCTTTCGCAGTCAGATTAGTGTGCTGCAGGGGCATTGAGTGGAGCAGTATACCTCAAAATAAAGCGCTATATGAGCTGGCCCACAGCTGGACAAGCTGCAGCTGCGTTAGCACTGAGCCCTGTAGTGACAGATTTTCATCTGTCCCAGAAATCTCTAACATATGCTTATAATCAGTCTTTGCATATCAGAGGTCTGTACGGATGGAGTCTTCCCAGGAATTAATCCCAAACTAGCAGTAGACCCAAATAAAACTGAAATCCCAGCAGCACTTCATACTTTTTTTTTATTTGCATGAATCCACTCACAGGACAGGAACTAACTTGCTAATGGCAGATCACTGCCTAGCATGAAGAAGTACTGTGAGATGACTGACTCTCACTTTACTTGGTGTTGTAAATGGCTTACAGAGGAGACTGCCCTTGAGATGGATAACTGTACATGAACTAATCAGCTCTGATTACCATGCATAATACTGGCTAATGATATGAATGTTAGAACTGTAGGAATAGCATATAATAGAATTACATGAGTAGCACTGTTTTTTATATCTTCAATAGAAGAATAGGTTTCCAGTGAAAAACATCCATGAAGGTGTCAGAAAATTGTATTTACTGGCAAACCAAAACCCCATGGTTTTTAAAGAAAAACTGAAATTCTCTGAAAAAGATTTATTGCAGTTTTCTGTAGATGATGCTTTGCCTTCTGCCCTGCTCCAGTTTGGTGTGCTGTTGGACTATAAGTACCTGGCCCTGCAGCATGAGAGAGCAAAACGCAAGGAAGCTATAAAATTCACATCTAGATTTGTCCCAAAATGAGAGTACTGGACCTCTATTATGTAGTTCAGACCTGACTGTATACCCATGGTGTGCTGGGGACCTTGTGTTTTAGGCAATGAGGTGAGCTAGCAGGTCCGACTGAGGCTTTCCTAGAAGGCAGCCTGGGGACTGATTTGGTGTTGTGCATTGGGCTCATCTTGACCCTCAGAATCCCAGACCACATTAGTTTCTGCAGCGTCTGCCTATGGTGAAATGTGAGAAGGCTTTTCTTAACCGTTTGTAATGCGTAGAATAAGTGGATGGAGCATACGAAAAAATGTTCAGATCGTACCTTTAAGATCTGGCTCATATTTCTGTGTTCATTTCAATATCTTGATTTTTTTTTTTTATTTTTTTCAAACAAAAGGGATAAAAGAAGTGCAGGGCTGCTCACTTTGACAGGCATATTTCCAAAGTGCTGAGGGGAACAGGCTGCTAATGCTGAATCTTTTACCAGCCCCAGAAGCAATTGTGCCTTTCTCAGACATCTTGTTAGGCCCTGGCATCTACTCTCAGCACTTTTAAATGAAATGTCCCAGATGTTTAAGGCTTCTGAGATTACTAGTGAGTCATGTCAGCTGGGTATTCAGCCCTCTCCTTCCTTGGCTCATGTTGCTTTCTGATGAGAACAAACAGTGCATGGACCACTTTTTTTCTTTTTCAAGTTCTAGTACTAATAATCTGTCAGTAATTGTTTTCCATTCTGTTTCCCCTTTAGCCATCTATCTTTGCAAACGGACCATGCAGAACAAAGCTAGGCTGGAGCTGGCGGATTATGAAGCCGTAGGTACACTGCTGCTAGAGTTTAAAGCTGGGGGGTGTAGGGAGAGCTTTGCTTGCCAATTGAATGCTGCCATTTCGTGCTTTGGGGCCAGCCTTTACTGTGTCTTTTTTTAGTTGTCAGAGCTGTGTGAAGGTTGTTCTGGAGACAACATCAGAAACATGACTGGGGAATGTCCCTGGCTTTGCAACATCTCAAATTAAAGCATCTGCTGTATAGCCAGCACTCCAAGATTGGGGAAATTTACCTTGGTTTCCTGTTTCCAGTTAATAGTTCCTGGTTTATATAGCAGATATTAACGCATGGAAAGGATGGATTTTCAGGTGCGTTATTGGGCAATTAAATTGCTGATGAACCATCTAGTTACAAAAGTTTTCAGGTATTAGACTTGAACTGTTTTCAGTATGCTGTATAAAAAACTATTACTCAAGCTTATTCAGGGTGTGTTTTCTGTTGTGAAATTATTGTCCATAAAAGTATCCCCAACCTTGTCATCAGATTGTGCAGTATTTGGGTGGAGAGTGGTGTGGGGAAGATGGAGGCAGGAGATGCAGGGCTGGTGTGAGTTTCTTTGAATACCAGCAGTGTAATGCTCTGACCAGCTGAACTTTTCTTTCTATCACATTGGCTTTCTCTTTGTTTATTAGTTCAAAAGTGTAACAGCTGAATTTCAAATTTGGAGTCTTTTGTTGGAGAGTTCGTTTACAAAGCTGGTTCTAGTGGACTTCTGTGTTCATGTTTATTACAGTGAAAACATATTGCATATACTTCAGAGTTTTTTCAAAGAATGGACTTTTTCCTTCTTCCTTGCCTTCTACATTTTGGGACTTTGGTGCACATGGATACATATGCATGTCATTTGGTCCTTTCAGTGAGGAACGTGCAAAAATTGCTACTTGTCTAGTCCACCCTGGCAATGCATCTGGTGTTACTGAGAGTTCTAATCTTGAAGTACAGGCATAAAGGAAGGAAAATAATAATCTGCATGCACTTACACATCCTTTTGCTGAGTTTTCTCTTCTGCATGTTACCGATTTCATTATTAAAGCCATTAAAATTGCTCACAGCCAACCAATTAGCTGTAAGTACTCTACAGATCTATCATAAAGCAACAAAAGGCTGTTCAGCAGCACGCACACTCCCACACACATGCAGCGAGGCTATGGCTAAATACTTTTGCACATCGTTGTCTACTGAGAGTAGCAATGCTCCAGTGATGGCAAATAATTAGATCTTGGCAGTCTCTCATTTTTCTTGTGAATATTGTATTGCACAATTAGAGATTACTCCAGCATTCGAACTTTGTTCTCTTAATTAGAGACAATCAGATAAGAGTGGCACTGACTCCTCCTATTCGTTACGGGAGCTGAAGCAGATCCAGCAATGGAGCTGTTAGCTAAGCACAAGTGAGAGATACAGACTTACGGGAGTAGGAAGGAGCCCTGTATGTTTAATACACATTTTTGGAGATGTAGCATGAGAATGGATCTCCATAGGCATCAGCACTGACCTGGAGTTTCCAAAGAGAATCTCTACAAAGCATCTCAGGGGACATCTCATTTTTAGGTTCTGCTTGCAGCATTCGTAGACAACCTCCCACCCCGCATTTATACTGGTAGAGCAGGGGTCTTGATTATATGATTAAGCTTGCATAATTGCATTCAATTTTGTTTATAATTGGCCAAACATAAGCACGATTCAAATATTGCTTCAACTAGTGATGTTTCATTGGCTTCAGCATATTTAGTCCCGAGGGCACATGTGAACATAATTTAAAACAAAATAAAAAATAAAAAGAAACCCACAAAAATTGTTTTTGCAAATAATTACAAGTAGTTCTTCCTTGTAGCCACAGTTAAGGAAATCATCACAGTTCAGCACAGCTGTAAATCATTTGCTTAACTGTTTTCCTCCATGTATACGGACTGAAACTCTTGGTGGACTTGGTGGTAACAGGGCCAAGCTTTATGCCTTGTGTTATACAAGAGTTTAAAGTAAATAATAGGAAGATTTCTTCTAGGATTGAAATGCATGCACTTAAGCACTTTCTTGAAATAAAGGGAATTGGTATAAAAAGAATAGCAGTAGAACTAATAGTGTTCATTTTCAATGAAAATTTGGAACAGTTGAACCAGTTGTAATGGAGAAGAGCATCAGGTTAATGGTCTCGTAGGCCTCCCTGTCACGGTGGCTGTGGATATGTGAGTTCGGGGTGCCATTTGAGCTTGAAATTCTGGCCACATCCTGAGTTTGAGCTTGAGCTGTGATGAAGTCACATCCACCTCCGAATATTCAGATCACGATATCTCTGTAATGGGTCTGGACCAGAGCTCTTACTTCAGATGTAGAGCAAGGCTGTGTCTGGACCCAGTCTTTGCATTTAGCTACGTTCATTGTTCAGACAAACAAGCTATTTCCTTTTGTGAATCATCCTGGCAATCCCCAGCCTTCAGTGCTGTGCAGCTGCATAATGCTCTCAGCCGTGACCAGGACTGAGCAAGGCAAGGGATGCTCAGGCTTTGCACCTTAGCAAAAGCCTGAAGAGAAGAAAGCAGTGGGGGGAGGAAGGGAAAGTGGGGATGAGAGGGGAATGTGCAGGTGGCAGCCATCTGCTGTCAGAAATGAAAGTCAGCTTCCCAGAGATTCTCAGTGTTATCTTTTGGGAACAAGTCCATCATTATTTTCATAGTAGAGCTCAAGCTGTCCTAATCGCACTCCATTACTTATCCCTGACAGGGCCCTCTTGGCTGCAGCCCGAAATAATGTGTTACAGCCTTGCTTTGCCTGCAAGATAGTTCACCTGAAACCAACACTGACATTGTATCTTGAGTTTTTCAGCTTTAAAAAAAAAATGGAATAAAATAAACACCTGCCATGTAACTGTGCTCTTAAACAGTTGTAGTTACAGGGGTTAGTTGTTCTTACTATTTTCATCTTTTGTCAGGAAAACTTAGCAAGACTTCAGAGAGCATTTGCAAGAAAGTGGGAATTTATCTTCATGCAAGCTGAGGCCCAAGTGAAGTAAGTAATCCTGGAGCACTGAACTGCACCAGTATTTAGAGCTGTGAAGGGAAGTGGATTCTATACAGATAAAACTTCTTTGTCAAGGTGTTTACTGCAACTAAGCTCCGAAGGTGTTGGTGAATTTTGATCACTGGCAGACTTAGATACAATAGAGAACCAATTCTGAAGGTTTGTGCCAGAGTCTGAAAGATGGGGTTTATTATCTGTACGTGGAAATGTTGGTCAGGAACTCCTGAGCCTGGATTCACCATGGGAGCTTGGGCAATTCACTTCTGCCCATTCTTCACCTACTTTCGCGCAGTATTTTTGTTTTGTATAAATGGAAAGAACAGAACTTTGTCATCTGTGTTGTTCTATGCTTGTAAAGTATTTCGGAGTCTAAAAATGCTGCTGCTTCAAAGTGACTATAAGGGTGGTATTTACAGCAGACTTGATTTGGCTTTCTCATTTATACCAATCCTCAGTTGACTCCGTTGTACCTCTACTCTCTGCAGTCCAACTTGTGCTACTAAATTAGCATGGAACGTTGGGTACCACTTACGTGAAACTTACTCAGATTTAGTATTTGGGTTTTTCCTGTCTTCTGCTCGTACTTGAGGTCTACATTTTTTTTCTCATCTTCCCTTGTGAAAACAGTTTGAAGCCTTTTAATGTTTTGAGCATGTTTTCGTTATTGCTGCAAAATGGATATGGTCCAGAGTTTGTAGACTAGTGTCTACAAACAAGACTTTTTTTTGTTTGTAGACTACAAACTAGTGCCTAAAACTCAACACGTTCATTTTTGCATGTAGTTGTCACCCATGAAATGGAAAGCTTGGTGAAGATGGCACGTGAGAACACCAGTACTGATACTCTGTACCACTAGAAGGAATTTGCACTTTCAGCGTTAGATGCTAAAAAGTTAAGGAACATAATTTCTTGAGAGTGTCACTGAGGTATATGTCTCTATCTTAGATTAACCCTTTGGAATTTTGATTAATTTTTTGCTTAATAACATTGTAATTGTGCAATATTTAAGTATGTGGTAATTATCCTTTAAATTCCAAGGTAATTAAGAGATTATTTTTTTTTTTTCCGACAAGAATACCAGTGTTCTGTTTGGAAGAGAAAATTAGAAGTTAGGAGAGTGATTGTACTTTCACTTATGTAAAGGTTTCTTGCCAAGATGAAAAAAAAAAAAAAACCAAAACGCTAAGTCAAAACAAAATTGCGCATTCTGTCTACAACATACAATTATTACCTAAGAAAGAAATGTAAATATCGGATTCTTTATGTGATCACTATTGCTTATTCATCTTTTCTCCATTCTGTTTTCTTTGAAATGTAAGTGTGGACTGGCTGCTGTCAACCTTATGTGCTGGCTGGTTTCAACGTCTTGGTTCCCAGTTCATGTGATGGTTCAATCTTCAGGTTTCCAACAAGGCAAGGCTGGAATTCACACTGTAATTCACAGCCCTGACTTAACTGAAAAGGAAAATAAACCAAAAATACCTGAAAGCATTCCTCCTGCTTGTCTGCTCCGCCTTCCATGTCTTTGTTTGCACGCAGGATTTCCATTGCTATACCTACATTGCTCAAAAACCACAGCCATAGACCATCTGACTATGTTGTGTCTTCACAGTTTAAAATGTGAAATGCTGAGTTATCATTAGGTTCGGGGACATGAGCCGAGAACCCGGGTTGAGCACAAAGTACCCATGAAGACAATTCATAAAGCCTCTGAGGAGTCCCTGCAGTCTGTGTGTGCTGTGTGGCGTGAGGCTGGCAGAAGACTTCACTTTCCCCTTTAGCTGAGCATGAAGGACTCACTCAGAAAAAGTGGTTTTGGGCTGGGTGTCTGCGTGCATAGCTCAGCACAGTACAGTGACTGCTGTCTGGCGGCTGCTCTGTCTTGGTGCGGGGACAGAGCTGGTGCAGAGCTGGTTTCTTGTCTTAGCCTTGTAGGGGGAATATTCAAAGAGTGATACCAAACTATGGAGAACTTGGGTTTTTTGTGGGGAGGGATGTTCAGAAACTTCAGTTTCAGTCCCGTGTTTCCTATCCCCTTGGTATATTTCTAGCACAGCCTTAGCTGAAGATCACTGCCCCTCCAAAAGAAAAACAGGAGGGTGAGAACCTGATGGTCAGAAATCCCATCTGGCATGGGGTTTTTTTTTTCCGTCACTGCTTTGGTTTTCCTAGGTGGCAGCAATGTGGGAACCCAGCACAGGGCCACTGTCAGCTTTTCAGTCCTGCTCTGGAGGCAGAGGCAGTTCCTCCTGCCCTGTGCCTCATCCAGTTTCTCTGCAGCCACTGGTGACTTTACTGTGCTTGCGTGTAGAGCTGAGCACAGGAGGGAGGCAGCAGTCATGAATTGCTCAATGCTGACAGGAGACAGGGGAGCAGTTGCTTTGAACAGCCTCCGGTGGCCTTTGTGTGTGCTTTGAGTTAGTCGACTCAGTGGCTGCATCAGGGCTGAAATTTCTGAGTTACCGTTGTGCCAGCCCAGTCGTGTGTCTCTTGGATGAGTGAATACTGGCTTGCACAGGGCCATGCAGATAGCTCAGCTCTGGTCATCTGTGCTGTCACCCCTTGCTCTGCCAACACTGGGGCATGTGGGCAGAGCTGGTCTTAGGGTTAAAAGCTCTAGGGAAGGGTGGCCACAAGTGTTGCCCATTCCCTGTTGCTGCTGGGAATGCCTGGGATAGCTGCCCCTTTGCAGTCTGTGGTCGCGCCAGTGGTGCCATGGAGCCTCCCGATGTGGGCCACTGGCTGAGAGCTTCAACTGGAGTAAAAAGGTCCCGGTGGGTCTCCTGACAGAACCAAAGCCATGAGCTTCCCCCCCTGTCAAATCAGGGTCTGGGAACAGAGCATCAGGAGAGGTTGTTTCCCTCACCAGGTGAAAAAACAGATGTTAAAATAAATTTTCCCCCTTAATAGGAAAATCTCTTTTGACACATACTGGAGTAAACTTCAGTGATGTTTTGTTCACGGGACATGACCTTGCAAGTGAGAGTGTGACATTGCTGTACAAAAAGGTGGATTTCTGAATTTTTTTGTCGTGGGGTTAAAAACCCCCAACTAGGAACTGTAACAAAGAAGAAAACATTACTTGTACATTGACTTATGTTTATGCTTTTGTTTTCAGAATCGACAGGAAAAAGGATAAAACAGAAAGAAAGATTTTGGACAGCCAGGAAAGAGCATTCTGGGATGTGCACAGGCCTGTGGTAAAGCTCTTTTTGAATGATGAGTCTTCCTAGGATTTGACAGGAAAGTTTTAATACTAGTAAACACTGTGCCGTGCACGAAGATAATTGCCTTTGAAGTCATGTGGATTTTTGTCGCAGTTCAAAACACAGCAAATGTCTACAAGATTATTTTAGACATTCTAGGCTTGCGCGTGCATGGATAGATTGTGGATGCATGATTTGGAAATACATGATAAATGTGAAGTTTGGAAGATTATTTATTGTCTGTATGAAAGAAAAGCAGCTTACCCAGTTTGGCTCAGACTTCCTAGAAAAATCTCCCCTCTTAGCTGAGATATTTCCTTTTAGTGCCAAAGTTATGAGTAAATGGATTGGATGTTGAGATGCCAACTTTGGGTATATGCAGCCTCTTGTTTAGCAAAGGTAATTTGCTAACTGCAGGAAAGAATTTTGGACAAGATTTAACTGTGTGTTTTAGAAAGGTACGGTAGCATGAAGTTTGTAAACAGAGGAGTAACACAATTACTGTCTCTTTTCAGCCGGGCTGTGTGAACACCACGGAAATGGACATTAGAAAGTGTCGTCGTATGAAAAACCCACAGAAGGTGAAAAAGGTCAGTTTGAGTACCCGGTTTTGTTTTTTGTTTGTTTGGGGTTTTTGGGTGTGGGGTTTTTTTATGCAAATCACACTTGACGTCTACAGTATATCAGACTTGCCCAATGGGAACCAAAAAAAGTGTTTTGCAAATATCAGTTCTGTTTTGTTCTAATTGGTGAATTTACTATTCCCGTTTTACCAGCAGAGCGGTACAGACTGGGTGATGGGTAGAGCTGAGAAAGGGCATTAAGGAGCTCTGGGTCCCAGATGTCTGCTGGCTCTGTGCTCCCGTAAAATTAAAAGCAATTGGCAAAAGTACCTAGGTCCCATTTTAAGAAATTATTTGGGCATGGATTTTTCAGAGCTGTTTACCCACTTTGAAGGCCAGATCATTAGCATCGTGGGTGTCTTTGACTTCCAGCAAGTTTTAGCTCTTCTGACTATATAGAATCATAGAAACATTTAGGTTGGAAAAGACCCTCAAGATCATTGAGTCCAACCGTAAGCCGAACACTGCCGAGTCCACCACTAGACCGTGTCGCTAAGTGCCATGTCTATGCGTCTTTTAAATACCTCAGGGATGGTGACTCCACCACTTCCCTGGGCAGCCTGTCCCAGTGCTTGATAACCCTTTCAGTGAAGATATTTTTCCTAAAATCCAATCTAAACCTCCCCTGGCACAACTTGAGGCTGTTTCCTCTTAGCCTATCCCTTGTTACCTGTTTTGGAGGGGACACCAGTTCCAAGTTCAGACTCCTGAACTTCCCTTGGTAGTTAGATTGCAGCAGAGCTATTCACGTGTCTCTTATGATTTTTAAATAAAAAGCAAAAGCACTAAATGGAAGGGTAACTGATGTTACTTATAAGTCAATCTGCAGGTTTTTGTTTAGAGAGGTTCACATGAACTTGATTCATTGATGCCTGGTTAAGCACTTTCTTCAATGAGTAGTTTTACAACAAGAAATTAAACTAAATGAAAGAAAATGGCATAGGATTAGGTTCTAGTCTTTTCTTTCTCTGCTTGGCTCACTACAGTGACTACTCCCAGTGTTCACCCTGCAAGTGTTGACACACACAGCCTTCAGAGCTCCTAAAAGTTATCAGCTGCATTTTAACATTTAAAATAAACTCTTTTCTTAACATGCCTGCAGGCCTTCCAAGTGCAGGCATCTGCAAGCACTGTCTGATCTGTAAATTTTGCTCCAGGCTGAATGATTATTGACCTGTGTGGATATAAACAGTAGGAAATTTCTGGCTTGTTACCTTACTGCTTTGCATACTGCACTTTTCCTCATTGCATAACAGAGAAAAATGCCGTAATCTCTTCTGTTTGTTTATTGATTCCTCACAGTCAGTGTACGGGGTGACAGAAGAATCTCAGCCCCAAAGCCCTGTGCACGTGCCCTCCCAACCTGTACGCAAAACTACAAAAGAGGATTTCCGGAAACAAGTAAGTAGATGGCTATATGGCAACTTTTCTGAGAACTGTTATCTGCAAAAAGAATTTTTAAAAAAGCATATAAAGTTACTGAGATATCAGCAAAACTAATTGTATGCTTTACCTGTCCTTGATCGTTACGTACAGGTTGTAAAGTAGTAAGTATTTAAAGATAGATATATATGTATATGTTTGTTGAGCAGTGCAGTTGTATGATGATATGTATTGCGGGTAATAGTGACCTTTGAATCTGCTATTATTCTGCCTGTGGACCAGTAGAGAGACTAATTTCCAGTTCACTGAGGATGTCTGAAAAGTGGGCGGTGAACAAAGGCTAGGGAAGAAGCCAGCATACTGGGGCATAGGCTGGGGGACAGGTGGTGAGGAAAGGCATCGTTCAATGCATGACTGTTAGAGTGTACAGTCAGAGATTTTAGGGAACTAGGAAAAAGTTATTTGCACCATTGCTTCAAAGAATGGCCAGCCAACTCACACATCCTTGCCCTGGCACGGGGAGCTCTCTCTTGCAATTACTTTCCTGCAACAAGCAGAACTCACTGAAGTACAGGCAGGAATTACCGGCTCAGCATTTTAGTAAAGGCAGCTTTAAACATGTTTCTTAGGCAATCGCTTTTAGGGCGGTCTTCTGAACTAAACCCAAACACTAAATTTCTTGAGCTTTTTCCATCATAGGCAACATAGGCTGCAGAGTACTGTGAAGAACCAGTTCATAACAGAGAGCAGATGTGCTGTAAAACCGTTATTGGTCTTGTGATGCCAGTCAGAGAAATGGAAGAGAGGAGTGTGGTGCAAAAAGGGGATCATATTGCACACTGAGTAGTCTGGGAACCTCAGCCCCAAATATGTGCCTTTCCTACTTTTAATTATGTCTTCTGAAGCTTCCCCTGGGGCTTTGCCATAGGAAATGGAGACTCCTGTTGGAAGCAGTTAATAAGCTGCTTCTTAATACCTAGGGAAAGGTCCCATTTCCTTCTGAGTAAGCTGTTTGGAAAGAAAAGTCAATAGTTTGTTGGGATATGATCAATGAATGCTGTAGAGCTGATGGATTGTTAATGTCCTTGTCATCTCTCTCCTCAGATAACTTTTCTGAACGTGCAGATAGAGAGACATTGTTTAAAGATGTCCAAAGTAGCAGAAAGGTGAGTGTCCCCGTTTGCATGATTTCCCATTCTTTCCTCATCTCCAGTTTGGCATTTCCAGAAACAGAGGGCAGGCAGGAACACACAAAGGCTGATCCCTTTTCTGTGTATCAATCCTTCCCGCTCCTTGAGCGGCCATACTGCCTGTCTGCTGACCACTAACACTTCTGTACTCGCTCTTCTGCTACTGAGAAAAAGTAGATGAAAAATGAGGATGCTGTCATACTATGAAAGCAAAAGAAATGTTATTCACAAAAGAACGAACTCTTGCAGTACTTTTGTTTCCTACCCCTTCACAGCCCTGGAGTTTATTTACAGAAAAGTCATTCCTGTTTCTATTTGAAAATACTCCTTTTTCTTTTGTGGGTGAACTCTCAGTGCTCATCTCTTGTTAGTCTGGCACAGCTCTGGGGAAGGAACTGCGTTTGCTTGTTGTTGCACGTGGTGTTCATGTCCGTGTTCATACTGGGGTTGCAGGGCCAGTTTCTGCTCCCACATATATATATATGAAATGCTTTGCGAAAGTACTGGGGTTGTACCTGGACTACTCGAGGCAGTGTTTTAAGAGGTGGATTTCTCATAGGGGCAAGTCAAGGCACAATTTGACTTGCAGAATATTTAGTTCTGGTAGGAAAGTATGAGCAGGTAAAGACCAAGCTCAGATTTAATTGAGAATGACAGCTCCTTTACTTAGATACTTGTAAGTTATGCACATTTGCAGGGGAATCACCGAGACAAATGTAGGGATCGACATGCTCTTCAGGAACACCACTTTTAAAACAAAACTGTGTTGAACATGAGGGACATAAGGGCTGGTGCCTTGTAGAGAAATAATAGAGGAATTTTTATTTAAGCAAATAAAAAAGACATTACCCTATGAAATGTGCTCTGTGGTGCCTGCACCTGTAATTTGCATATGTGTACTAAACTAGGCAAATTAAATGGCTAGAGCCCCAAAGTAAGTTCCTATTAGCTCATAAAGTTTAACAATTAAAATGAAAATTTATCCAATTAAATAGAAAATATTCAGAGGCAACCTGAAATCCTGCATACACTATATTGTGCAATTGAAATTAGTGCATTCATATTTATGTTTTGGGCTTTCTAGTTCTCTTTTATTAAGATGATACATTTGTGCTTTACAAAAAAATGACATTTTGTACTGAATTTACTCACAATAACCATAATATACTGAGACAGTAATAATTTCCAGGCTGGTAATTTACAAGCAAGCAGATCTGTTTTACTTGAATTTTTTTCTAGGTAGGTATTTATTGAATGAAAATGGACTCAGTAGAGCTTGCTTACTTGTGAACACGGAATCCTGTCCACATTACGCAGCTGCTGTTCAAGTTCATAAGGAGCTACTGACATTATAAATGTAACATTGTCGATACCAAAAAACCCGATTAGTTTTCAGTGACACTGGACAGAAAAATAAATTTCCTGGTTTGAAAGAGGTTTCAGCTTTTTTTTTTTTTTGGATTGGTCCCAAATTGGAGAAGAAAATGTTGCTATGAAAACCTGTGCAAATTGATAACCAGGAGAAAAGTAAATAAAATGAGAACTATCAAGAAGTTCTTTTCTCCTGTTTTGAAAGTTTCATTTTGAAATTATAAAGAATTAAGATGATGATTGTGATATTTATATCTTGTGAAGAAGTGTTTGGTTATGTGATGGCTTCGGGTGACAGCATTGCTGGAGGGGTCCCAGGGCTTGGTGCAGAGAGGGGTGGGAAGTGCAGCCTGGATGTGGAGCGTCAAGGAGCGTGCGGGAGGGAAGTAGAGGGGCTGATGAGCCCAGTGGCTTGGCAGTGGTGGGGATGAGTGAGGAGGAATGAATGCGGATGACCTGAGTTGAATGATTGACTGAAATAAAAACCTGTGCAGCTTGAAAGCCCGATGTAAAACGCTGAATACAAACACTGGGAACAAATCTGCTGCTTAAGGAGGTGCCATTATTAGCAAGTCACTTTTCTGGCTGGACCCAGCTTTCGGGACTAGTTTAAGTTGACTGTGTGGCGGATCAGGGTGCAGGAGACCACTTCTTGGCACGCTCCCTTTGCCAGCCAAGCTTGACAGCGGCATCGCCTGCCATTTTTTCAGTACAGCTCAAAGGCACTTTTGGGTAGGACAAGGGAAGTAATGAGGAGCAAATAAGGCAGAGGGTGGTGGGAGAAACAAACTGCTGTCTAATCTTTATAGGAAGAAGATATAAATTATTTTAATAGTGATAGACTAATCGCATATATTTTCCATTAATGCATGCTCTTCTATGGGATAGCCTTGTCCAGCAGAAGAGGTATGGAAAGGCTCTCAAAAGTTTATCACCAGCTCCCATTAAATAAATGCCCACTACTAAAGATTTTCTTCCCCCTTCTCCCTGTGCCCCTTCCAGGAGTAGATCTATACCAACTGTGGGAGCAGGCATCCCTCAGCTGCTCCAGGCACCTTGGAAACAGTTTTCTTCTGATTTCTTCCACATCCTTTCTCCCCACTTGGGACCTGCACACTGTCAGGTTTAGATTTGACTGGCAATGAGATTTGAGATCTGTTGACCAAAATTATCAGTATATTCTGCCTACTGTTTTCCCTGACTGCATCATGTAGTTATTACAATCCCAGTAGATGTGGCATCACAGAAATGGCTGGGGAAAATTGGAGCATCTTCCTACCAGAAGCAATCTCAGCTCCCCAGATGAAAATCTGTGCTATCCTCTCAGCTCCTCAAAGTTACTGTGAAGGCTCGGCAGGGACACCTGATTGCCAGACAGTTGGGTTCTCAAGGCAAGCTCTGCACCCTTCAGTGAACTCTTCCCACCACCTCTTCTACCAGAATTACAGTGCGTCACTTGAACAGCCATAAGTCCCGGTTTGCATTGTGACAGAAATGCTTTCCTTTAGGAGACCCCCGCCTGTAGCCTCCTTTAGACAATGAGGCAATGATTCCACTGCTGTCATTACACTGAATCAGCAAAATGTGCTTAGCAATTCCCCCTTGTTTCATTTCCCCCCCCCCCCCCCCTTTTATTTTCACTAGTACTTGTACTAGGACCTCTGATGCCTTATTATTTTATTAGGAGCAATTCAAGTTTCACAGCAGATACCTCCTGATTGATCCTTTTTGTTGTGTGGTTTTTTTTGCTTCTTAACCAACCCTTTCTCTCATTGATATCTCAGGGATTGCTGCTGCTCTCTGAAATTGGACGCTGCTCCCTCCTCCAACCCTTGACCCACAGCAGTCATGAAATGTAATTAATGAAATGAGATGAGACAGCCCTGAGTGCCCTGAGGGGCAATGGGGACCTGCTGTGATTACAAAAGTGTATGATTTTAATGCCTCATGATAAGAGCGAGGACAAACAAAAAGAAATAATTACTGTAGAGCAGGTCAGGCAAACTTTCTGCCCTTTGTGACCCTTTGTTTCACAAGGCCTTTTCATTCTCCTGCCTTTTTGAGATGTGGAAGACCAGAGGTAAAGTTTAGCGTGGACAATCGTGGTGTAAGTAGATTAGTAGTTCAGTATGATGAGACTCAATTAACTGAGTTAATTACTTGGCGGACTTAGGCAAAAAAATTAAAAAGTACCTTAGAGTATTTCCAATATAGACTAGGAAAAATTTCTTTTCATTTATTTCGTATATGCTGTCTTTCTTTTGTAAAATGTGCCCCTAGCACCAACCCCAGTGGAATTCCTGAATCACTTACACAAGCAGACACAGTCCTTTTCCCAGGAAGCTCTTTGAATCTCATCCTAGTGAGGACTAGAGGCTGTATGTCTTATCTGACTCATCATGGAGCAAGCCAGTATAAAGGCCAGGTGTTTTTCCAACATGCATATAATTTACTACATTCTAGGTTAATTATAAACTACTGTTGAAGTATTTTACAGTAGTGCCATTAGACTAAATGGTATACCAACATAACTAAAGAATGATCTACAACCCAAAGCTCTGATGCTCACGACTGTGATCCTTCAAAGATTTAAGCGTATTCTTAGCTACAGCACATGAGACTATTCAGATGAGTTACTTGTAACACATAAGTGAGTGCAAAAGTCTGCAAAAACCAAAAGGGCAGGAGGCAATAGCAACATGCAACAAATGAACAGGAGGACATGTGCTGCATAGTCATCCCGTGGCGCTCTGGGGGAAGTCCTACCATGGCAATCCAGTTGTTGCCTCATCGAGCTTTTTATGGGCGTCTCAACAGAGATGAGCTTGAGGAAAATACTGCGGTGAGCTGGTGCATGTTTGCAGTGAAGTCCTTGTATGCACCATCCCTGGGAAAAGGGACTCCTGTGGTTGCTGGGAAATGGACTAATCCCTACAAAGATAGGGAGACACACAAAGAAATAAAATTAAAAAAAAAAGAAAAGCTGTACCTCTCTGTCATGTGGCTGAACACTCAGGCCCTGATTCTTTTTTTCTTTTTCTTTTCTTTTTGATATCTGTCAGTTTAATAGCCTACACAGAGCAGTATGTGGAATATGACCCCTTTATAACTCCTGCTGAGCCTTCCAATCCCTGGATAAGTGATGATGCAGCATTGTGGGACATTGAAATGAGGTAAGAATTGGTAGTTTTAAGTAATGTTAGAGATGTCTTGACATTTTGTTTGTATGCTCTTCCCACTGCCCTGTTTGGATAGGAAGTTTTATGTCTGTAACTTTACAAGATACAAGTACATAGCTGAAGTTTAAAGAGGAGCTTATGCTTTATCGCTTCTTGAATTATTCAGCCCTTCCACTTCCATATGACTTCATGTGTAGTACTCTGTAAGTCAGGCAACAGATGTTCTCATGCCTATCAAGGATATGCACAGACTCAGGTCCAAGAGTCCACAGATAGAGGATACTGCCAAGAGATACTTGTTCCAGCAGATCTCCTTTGATCCTTGAGAGCCTGCTCTCTGGTCCTCCCCCAACCCTGCTCCTGTCCTGAGATCCCATGGAAGATGCTGCTGGCAGACTTGCATGGGTTATAAAGCCGTGGCTGTTCCAGCTGTGCGGAGGTGGATTTGGCACAGAAGCTAGAGGAGTGTAGCTCTCGCGTAAGGTGTGAGACTTGGCAGGTCAGAATTATAATAGATTGACAAAGTGAGTTTGGGCCTCACCTGTTAGCGAGCAAGCTGGCTTGTCTCTGTTAGTGTCTAATAGATGAAAAGGAGGAGGAATGACTGTAGGACCTCGAATGCCTTGCACCTCAGAGCGTTTCTCCAAAAAGACAAGCACAGCACTGCAATTCCGATCATCTTTTGCCCATGTGACGCTGATGCAAGGGAAGTCTGGCCAGTGTCTACGTCTCCTGCCATCATAGACTATCCACAGCCCTCGTAGTGGGGCTAGGACTGTCCTGCCTGCTTCTGTGCCTAGCAGCTATCTCAGCACGTTTGAATGGAATCATTATGCCACGTATCACCTTCACTGCTCACATACTGTGGCCAACTACTGCAGGTGCCCAGCAGCTTCTTCTAGTGTTTAGCTGCTGCTGTCCAGCACCAAATCTGAACTGGGAGTTCACTTTGGCAAGTCTTTGAAAAGAGAATGCTAAATCTAATCCTGTCTGTTCTTGAATAATAATGTGAAGTTTAAGATGCTACCAGCCTAAGGAAGTGAATCAGTGTTCCAGGAAAAGGGCAAATTTTTTCCATGTTCAAAAACCACGTGGTTCACATGGGATGTGAAAGATGTTTTCACCTACTTCTCTGGTGGTCACAGAAATCCTTTAGTTCCCTTATCTCTGCCCCTCTTCACATAATTTTAATATTTTGGTTTTCCTGTTTAGTCAGCTTCTCTCAATTTCTCCATCCTCCTTAGCAGGGCTAGAACCAGATACAGCCCCTGCAAAATACTTCTCTGGAGGAACCCCTACCCACAAGGTAATCCAGGCATCCATTATTTCTGCATCTGTTGAGGTAGCTGCAAATCCCAGAAAAGATGTCTGTGTCCCTGAAGAGTACAATTAACCTGATGTCACGACCTTTATAGGAATTTGAAATAAATGCTTGGCTTCTGCTATGATTTCAGAGTTAAGGAAGGTGAGTCTCCTGCTGATGAAAAAGAGAAAGTTGTATTGTTGGGAGATGGAAGAACAAACAGCTCTGTATTTCCATTTTATTCTCTATTGTAAGAGAACTCACTGCATCTGCATCTAGTTGCAACTTGCATGAATAATTAAATGATCCCTGAGATCCCCTTGTGTTGCCTGCAAAGCTGTTTCCTCAGTTAGGAGAGCAGAGCCCTTGCTCAGGAAAACAAAGAGCCTCTCACTTCTAATGGTAAGGCCAGCTGCTGAGCATGGACAGCCCTGTGCCACTACAGTTCATCCTTCGCGGCACTCGGGGCTCAGGAAACACCACGGAAAACCTTCAGTTTGAGACCACACTTTGGTCTTTTTGTTCGTGCTAGAACATTGTGCAGCAGCAAGAAGAGCAGCTACAGATCT
>NW_009632773.1:0-6353 GCF_000690535.1 Cariama cristata | reverse complement strand
AGCAGGAAATTCCCTGAACTTAGCTCGTGTGTAGCTCTGCACAGACATGGCTTACATGTCCCTGTGTCTGGGCTGGCTCACTTAACAGCTGGGCTGGCATCTGCCCCCTTGTCCGCAGCGCTGCTGACTCCTGGGTGAGTGCGAGAGGAGCCATCCTGAGTGCTCTGCACTTTGAGTGAGGACATGCCCATCCATTTTGCTTAGTCTTTACACCAAGAGGAAATCAAAGCGAGCATTTTATTTACCCCTTTGGCTTATTTGTCTTCAGCACAGATCGCCACTGTCCCCTAAGGCTCCAGGATTAGGAATCACTGTGGACGTGACGAGACATGTAGTTTAATAGATATGTACTGTTAACAATGGCTCTGCTGTCACAAATCTGAGCAGCTGAGCTGTATTTTAATGGTTGTCTCATAGTATGACGCCATCACACCAGAAGCTTTCAAACACTTTGTGAGTCCAGATTACGCTCTGATGCAGACTGTCTCGTAGAATCCTCGTTGTGAATCCCAAGCATTGCCTCTCCCCATAGGCATCTCTGCAATGTGTCTGGCAATTCAAGCAACAGCTTATGTAAATGGGGTTGTATTAAGAAATAATTTTCATGATTTTGGGTGCCTCTGCATGTCAGTGTCCCAGCTGAGACAAAATAAGAGTCTGATTATCATGGAGGGTAGGAGGGAGATGGTTTTTAGTCTTCCAAGACTCAGGCATCCAAAAATCAGAGGCACTGAAAAATAAAAGACCACAAACCAGTAATCATTTTTAGAAATCTTGTCTGCACTGCTGCTTAGTGAAACTGCTTTCTTCATGCAAATGTGGAACTGAAGATCTGAAGCCAGTTCCAAGTGACCAGCCAGCACTTTGTGGGACACAAGGAAATGCTCTGGAGCTCACTGGCAGCCCAGGCAACACTGCTGGCAAATTTCTGCCTTGACATGTAAGAAATCCCAAGGTACATTTGAGGAGATATATAAAAATTGCATAATGAATTATCATTCAAGTATGGTGTGCTGTTCTTTACATGGCACCTACCGGAAATTACTCTGAAAATCATATAATTCCCCATCTCATTTTGCCATGTACGTAGCACCCAGATAGTACAGCTGCTTTAATGATGACCCTGGTCTTTATAGCTTCTTTTTGTATGTTATTTGCTAACTTGTATTTCTGCAAAATCTTGAGGAAAAACCACCATTCCTCGTCTGATAATCTTCCTCCCTTTGCTGCTTAGCAGAAACAGCAGCAGCTGCTGGGACAGCAGGCAGAAATGCACATTCCATCTGTTTTTTCCCTTCTCTCCTCCAAACAGCAAAGAACCTAGTCAGCAGCGTGTGAAAAGATGGGGTTTCTCCATGGATGAGGTGCTGAAGGACCCAGTAGGACGAGACCAGTTCCTTCGTTTCCTGGAATCGGAATTTAGCTCAGAAAATCTCAGGTAAAACCTTTTTTGACTTGAACTAAATGAATGGGACCAATCCTACTCTCTTGCATAGGTGAAATGCAATGCTCGGTCTGTCTTGAACTGCTAAAAACACCCATTTGAATAATGTTGAGAATGACAGGATTTGGCCTATAGCGTTACTACAGATGCCTATACTTGAACTATGTAAGTAATGTCAGGAACAGTGTTTAGCAGAGCCAGTGTTGTCAAGTACCATACGCAAAGGCTTACAAAGTTGTAATAATGTGATAAGACACGGCATATTGCTATTAAGCCCCATAACGATATATAGGATTTACATGTGTATTTGTGGCAGAGGTTGCATGGGGGAAACATGGTATGCTGATCATGTGGCTAAAAACTGTTGCAGTACTGACACTCACCAAACCAGGTTTGCAACATCTGCTTTTAATTCTGGTACCTCCTAACTATTTGAGAGCTTGACTCTCACCTTGATAGCACTCTGTCTGTGTGGGGATTCCGAATACCTGACTTCTCGTGTTGTGAAGAAGACAAAACTCCTGTTATGAAACATTATGTAGAAACCCACATGATCCTACATCAGACTGAGAACCTTATAGATTTATTGTGCACAATTCTGCTATTTTTTAATGGGCAGCAGTAAAAAGCTGCCATTTTTTTGATGAACAAACACTGGATGAAGACAAAACCTTTCCTAGAAGATCCAGACGCTCTGGCCTTGTCCATAATGCTGTTCTAAACCCAATCTCTGGCTCTAGCACATTGCTCCAAGATACAATCCCATTGCAGAATTGATGAAAAGACATTGGAAGTGCCAATAGCATGCTTCGTTCTGGGGTAGCAGTCCTTCAAAGAGTATGTCTATCCATTCAGCCCTTCCAGCTGCAAAACTGAGTGCTAAATTCAGCACCTTAGGATGCATTAGTGACCCCTGCGTACCCCAGAACTAATGTATTAAGCCATTTTCCCTTATTGATACCAGGTATCTTCTCACACTGACAGAAGAAGGGAGGTCTAGTTAGATATCCCCCATAGATCCTAAGCTAAACCCACAGCCCTGCCCACATTGCAAGGATCTGAGTCCACTGCTTGTCCTAGCATTAATCAGGATATAGCCACAGGTTTTAATCATCCTTGTCTTGTATCTTAACTCTAATTCCAACCCTAACCCTGAAGTTCATTTTGGGGAAAGCAGCTCTCCTGATGTGGAGAGGATGAGGTCCATGGAAGAGCTAGTGTATTGTTGTGTCCTGCAGATACAATCAAACCACAACATGTCCCATAACAGCAGAAGCAAATATACTACACTGAGCTCTGAGAAACTGGAGTTCCCAGGATTATGCTTGAAACAGGGCTGGGGCAAACAATGGGGTTTGTGTTCAGGATTGCAGACATTTAAATGCTAGCTTCATTGCTTGGTGCGGCAAAGTCCAAAGAAAATGGGAGAGGGCTCGTGCCAGCAGAGAGGAAGTCTGAACAGGTAGAGGTTGATGCTCAGTGGCTGAGGTTATGGTTCAGACTCTCGCCTGCATGTGACAAGCAGCCAAATTTACTGCCACGTTCATCCATTTGCGCAGAAGCAGGAAGATGGTGGTTAGCAGCAGGGCGGATGGCTTGTGGTTGGCAGCAAGGCAGGGTTTGAGTTGGTGTCAGGGTGCCAGTCTGTGCTCTTGTGTGCGGGATCCTTAACCTTGCTCTTTAACTGAAGTACAGCAGGTCAGAGGCACTTCAGGGATACCTGCAAGAATCCTCACCTGCTCATTCCCCTGGTTAGTCCTAGAGACACAGAAGGATATGACGGTAATGTGAGTGCTGTAGTCATGGTGGTATCTAGTAAAAACCACTGTTTTTACAGAGTCTGAATTACGCTGCAGGGGCTTTGTTGTGGTGCTCCGGTGCTGTCTCAGCACGTGGATGGGCCCAGGGATCAGTTCACATGCTTTTTTGGGGCAGTCCTGTCCCAGTAGGCCCAGTGATCGTTGGCAGAGACAGCCAGAGAGCTCGCAGTTTCACTGGCAGAACCGTGCTGTGCTTGCTCCCGGGATGAGGAAATCTGCTGTCAACAGCATGCAGTCAGTCACGTTTTGGCCTTTGCTGGTAGTGAGCGGGTTTGATCTTGTTCTTAGTTTACACTGGCTAAGAACTCGATTGCACAGCCTTTAAGTTTGTGTTTTGTTAATTTTTTTCACTTATAAAGTCAAATACATTTTAGTAAAGCATGTGAACAATTGCCACTTCAGTGCAGTCTGCTAGCCTGCAAGATCTGAAAGGGAAATTCCCTAGAAAGTGACTTTAAACGACATTGGAACTGACCATCCCATTTATCAGATTTGCCTGTCCGAGGAGAAATACAGAAAGCATGCCGGCAGCGCAACAGTGAAAAATGAATGCACTTTTATGTTTGTTATTTTTAAAGGTATGAAAGTTAACTTGCAATATAAACAAGGGAGTGTTACTAAATTACATAAATGAGCTTGAGATTTTATTGCTGAACAGGTACTGAACTTGTGTATGCTTACTGCACTTATGTACAGTGGTGCTTATTTGCAATTAAATTGTAGTGATGAAGTGTAAAATTAATATACAGTATTGAAATACTCCTCAAATGGGTTTTCTGAAATATATCTGGGGTTGCACTAATGAAATCCAGCAGGTTTTATGACTAGCAGATGTCCCCCACGTTCATCCTACTCAAACAAATGGAGAAAGTTTCATTATGAGAAGGCAAGCGTGTACCTTCCTCGGTCATTCAGAGCTGCTCCTCCTGCTGATGTGCCTTCTCTTTGGTTTTGAGATGACTTGTAGCGAAGGGAGGCTGCAAGTCGGTGGGCTGGGATAGAGAGGTTAAGTCCCACATCCTTTTTGGAAGACACTGGTATCGTTATTAGTTAATATAGGAACATTGCTATTATTCTTATGGTGTCATTAGCATGTTATTGGCTTATGTGGTATCATTATTATGTAATACTGGATCGGTATTAGCAAGCCTGCATAAAGCTTTAAATAACGACAGGATGTTAAGGCAGAAATATTAACGAAGAAAACTGGAGTAGGATGGATTGTTAGCAGTGGTGCTAGGGAGCAGAAGGAGAAGGTGGCTCTCTAGGGTTCAGATGTGGCAGAGAAAGCTCCTGAATTCTCATTAGGAGTGTGTGGCAGAAAGGAAAGCAACTGCTGGATGCTTAAACACGCAAGCAAAATTTAAGTTACACCCAACAGCAAGGCTGGGATCTGTCTCACCTAAGTTGGCAGCTTGGAAGCACATGCTTTCTTCTGTATCATCCAAGGTCCCTTTAGAGTGAGAGAAAAGAAGCTGAAGAGGAGTAAATGAATCACCTGGGAAGGATTTGTTTCAGCTTTAAGTGGAAACAAAACTAAAAGCAGCTAAATTACAGTGTAAAGCGCCTGTCTCGCTCTACTACCTATAAGCCTGGAGAGTCTGATTCAAACGACAGTGAGATCCATCCCACCCAGACCCGGGGAAGCTGTAAGGAACTTTCTGAGGGCGCAGCATCTGGCACCTTGCTAGAAAAATTACATTTGCAGTTATCTTTTAAGAACTCTCCTCCCAGTAACTATCCAGAGATCTGGGAACTGTTGCAGCAGGGATGTATTCTCTCTTGGGAATGTCAGTAGGATCTTCATTCACATTGACAGGAGTCCTGTAGGCCCCTATGTTGTCCTCAAGGCAAATCTGAGAAAGTGACGTCTGGAAAACCTATAAATTCCTGGTAGTGCTAGAAAAGATTTCATGAAGCGTGCACTTGAGAATGCCTTGTAATGAATGTGATTCAGTGGTATAGCAAGGGGACCAAATTCTGCTTTTACACTCAGTGGTGCAAGTCCCAAATCACAGGGTTGGTTGTGGTGGGGTATTTCTGTATCTTCCTAGCTAAGAAAAATTGGTCCCAGTGGGGGTCTCGAGTGAGGCACTGTTGGAGATAGCAGCATAGACTCGGTGACCTCCCGGGTCTCCTTCCAGCTGTGTTTCTGTGTTCTAATAAACTTGCAGGATCATGTCCACCAGTCTCCTGGGCTTGGCTGAGCCCTGTAACTTATTTACTGGCTGTCCATTATTTATGTGAGAGCAGGAAAGACAGACAGTTGGGTATTTTTCTCTCTGTTTTTATTTTAACTCTTTTTCTTGCTCTCTTTTCTTTCTCCTCTCTGTTGCTATCTTTCATCTACGATTTGTTTTGACTCTGTTGATTTTTGAAGTACCCAAAATATAGCAGACAAAATGCCAAGCTTCAATTAAAAAAAAAAAAAACAAAAACAAAAAAAACAGCCGACAGAGTTGTTATACATTTTTTATGACCTGGAAATCTCCCGAGACATCTTAAGATTGCTGAGATGTTCATCTAACTGGTGGATTGATTCCCTGCCCCCCCAACTTCAAAGAGTGTCAACTGGAAAGAGAAACAGCTAAGTGGGAATATGGGACATGGGAATTTTACCCGAAGGGAAAGGAGACTGCACACCTGTTTATAGACCTAAATAGAGAACACATGATGCTTTAGAGGAATGCACTGTGAAGCTTGCAATGCACAAATGCAGGCATTTTGTGCGTTATTGTGAACATATGTTGAAAATTGAGTTATCCAGAAAAGAATTTTACCTGCAGAAAGTGTTTATATCTTATACGACCCCTAATGGCTGAAACTTGTTGCCAATTTTTTTCTTTTTTTTTTTTTTCTTTTTTTTTAAAAGTTTTCATCAGGAAAGGAAAAGTTCAGGCATTGAGGAGAGCACATATATTAAGTAAAACCCACCCAAGCCCGTTGTTTTCCCAGTAAAAAAGCATTCACACAAGAAGTTTCTAACCGCTCCCAAAGCCACCAAACGACAGGCAGAGCATTGAGCACGTAGCGCTTGGTCCCTGGTGTCCGGTACCGGGGAAGGGGGGGTCACCCTGGGGAGGGCTGCC
>NW_009632772.1:2494-14629 GCF_000690535.1 Cariama cristata | reverse complement strand
CAGACTGCCCAGGGAGGTGGTTGAGTCACTGTTCCGGGAGGCATTTAGAAGACGTGTAGACATGGTGTTTACGGACATGGTTTAGCGGTGGACTTGGCAGTGTTAGGTTAACGATTGGACTTGATGATCTTAAAGGTCCTTTCCAACCTAACCAATTCTATGATTCTATTCTATGATTCTAGCTATGCGTATTTGAGACAGCCAGGGTGGCTTCTAGGCATGACACCAGTTCACCACGTGTTGCTGCAAAGTCCTTGGGGTTGGGAGAAGATATGCCAGGGTTGTGGGGAGAAGTGTCGCTTCAGTCTGTAAAGAAAAGCTAAGCAGATCTGGCAGCAGAGTGGTGTAGTTACCCTGGACTCTGCTGTACCCTGGTCTGGCACACAGAGTCAGCAGCCCCTTCTGTCAGACTGACTGTACTGGTTGTGAGAGAGCCCTGGAGCATGTAGGCTCGGACTGCAGCTCTCGGGTGATCTGGGCTGCACTGGGACTGGATCAGTTCTGGAGCTGTATGTGCAGCAGGCAGATCAGGGAGGGGAAGTCATTAGGTTGGATACTTTCCCAGACCCAAGCAGTGGCCTCTCTCCGAGCATCACTCACCTTGGAGAACAGCCTGAGAGATGTCTTCTTATGGGGAGGGTGGGTGGGTCGGTGACCTGCTGTGTTGAACACTGTTGGCTCTTCTCTCCCTTGCTTAGGTGATCATATTTCTGAAGAAGAATGTTATCCTGACTGGAGGGTTTGCTGGAGGATTTCTGCTTGGAATGGTGTCCTAGAAACTGCACTTGACTCTCCCTTCATGCCCAGCCTCCCCTGTCCTCTGCTGCTGTTCTCTCTCATTTAGAAGTCAAAGGATGTCACTGACAGGCTCAGTCACTCACAGGTTCTAGACCTTATTTCTTAGAACACTGCTCCTGATTTCCAACTTTTTCTTCTGTCTGGGCTGTTAGGGTGCTACGGTTGGCCTGAAAACTTAGGACTCCCTGTGTATCATTGTGATTCCTTTCCCCACCAAATATGTCCAGTCCCAAATTTTCTGATGAGTGGCAGCCTCATAAAAATGTAGTGAGAGAGAAATCTCTTAAATACGCTTCTTCCCAGGTGCTCAGGGCTGTACATTTGTCTGCCAGCATACATGTACAACACCTGTCAGCTGTTCACTGCTATTTAGCTTGCACTTTTTCTGCCCCGATACCTGGAAAGCCTGTGCTTCCCTCTGCACGGAGATGGTGTGTGCAATCCAAAATGTGCTTGGCTGTCCTGGGGTAGATGCAGAAGTGTCAGGGGACAGCCTGGGCTGTGTCCAGGGCAGGTGGATAAGGAGCAGGTTCATGCTATATGTGGTGCTGGGGGTTCTCCTGCCTTCCCCCTGCCATTACACTGCACATAGATGGCGTTTGGCTTCTCTCCTGCTGTTATTTATACCCCTTACTGGAATTGCAATGCTGGCACTGCTGATGGAAACTGAGCGCCGTGGGTGACTCTCCAGGCCCTTTCCTCATCAGGTGTTCTGCAAGTCACCAAGCTTCCCGCACTGTAGAGCGCCTTGCTTGCTTGCTAGCTGACTGCTCAGCCTTTGAAATGTGCTGAGGAGCTCTCTTGTGGTGGGCAGGCTCCCAGCATGCTTGACCTGTTTGTGTCAGGCTAGCTGGTGCAGGCAGTGTGTGTTTCAGCTGTACCACTTACTGTAAATCACCTTAGGCCTCAGACTGGTGTTTCTAGGTCTACCATGACCTTCTCTGGCCACTTTGGCGTTGGTGATGCTCTTAGAGCTGTAACCATGTGGGACAGGATTGTAGACAGGCAATGCATCCCTGTTCAGGGTACACTGTACTGGTCCAGGGTCCCTGTTGCCAGCCCTACTAGAGTGGTGGTGGGGAAGGATGTGCAATGTGGAGCACAGTCCTTTACCTGCCTCTGCAGAGAACAAACTCTTATCTCCCTGGTCTCTGCAAGCAACTGAAATGACAAAACTGTTGGGAAAAACAGGTTGTGCTCTTGTGGGAGTGGCTCATTTCCATACTTTCTGCCTTGGTTATGTTCCTTCCTTCTCTGCATTTACCATTTCCACAGAAAAAGCTGCTTCCTTAATTCCATCAGCTGCAGCCCTTCTCCTCTAGGTGATGAGGCAGCCCAGATACAGAGCTCAGCTGTTTATGGACAGTCTGTTCCAGTGCAGCTGTGTGCAGAGCAGAACTCTAACCTATGAGAAAAAAATGACAAAAAAAAAAAAATCATCCCTTAGAAGGTTCTGCATTAGCTGTGCTGGGCTGGTATTACCGCTTTCCGGAGTGCAGGGACTTGCATGGCAGTGTGGTGATGTCCTCCAGCAGATACATGTAGGAGTTATTGCCAAGAATGTTTTTGTTATTTGAAAGTCAGCCCATCCTTCAATGGGAAACACACTAGGGAACAATGATGTGCACGGGTGATTGGGACATAGCACCTGGCTCAGTGGTTGCATCCCATCTCCAGTGCTGTGTAATGCCTTTCTGATGATCCTCTGCTACCCTCAGTATGGCTAGAAATGGGGATGTTCCCCCAGGAGCCGCTGGAAGAGCCGGAACAGTGGGTTCTTCCACCAGAGATTTTGGGATGAGCACTTGCAGTTGTTAATTTTGTTTCAGCTATGTTGATTGAAGTGTCAGTGTAGCAACACATTGATTTAGCATTGATTTCACACCTTCAGGATCTGAAAAGAGGCTGCAGGTAATCAGGAAACAGAAGTTGATTATCTTTGCTCCTGTCCTGCCATACCTGACCAAGAAGAATGAAGGAGTAGCTGGGCTCATGTCCTGTTAATTATGGTCTTCCTAAAAGCCATCCAGGACTGCAGGAGTGATGTCATGCAGCAAATAGGTCTTAGTGTAAATTGGTGTTTGGGAGTGGCGTGACAGATGACGGTGGTCGTTTTGTTGTATTCCTTTTTTTGTAGGAACCCTGCAGGGCTGAATGTGCATGAATTGATACATTTGTATTGCAGGGTATCTCTTGTTCCTGTAGGAAAACAGTGTTGCTGCCCTTCTGCCTGGTGTGCTGTATAACACAACTTCTGAGATGCACTAATCTCCACAAAGATTTCTCCAACGACAAAGCTCAAATCATTAACAGACCTTAGAGATGTTTTTCAGGCTCAAATAAGGCAGTATTTCTGCCCAGCCCCTGGGAAGGGTGTACTGAGTTCTGCTCCACAGGGTCTTGACTTGCTGCTACGGAGAGAAATGGCCCAGAGAGGGAACTAAAAAGCCTCAGTTGCTGCTGGAAGGGGAAACAAGTGACAGCTGCTGGAAGGGGAAACAAATGACAAATTCATGTTCAGTTTGATGTGAATGCAGGCAGGGAATGGATATCAGGATCTGGCAAATCTTTCTTCTGTGCCAGTGCTGGGCTAGTGGCTGGCACCGTTTGATGCTGTGGGCCCACACTGGAAGCTTTCATGCTGAATCAACCTTTGTGGGGATGCATTTTCATTGCCGCAGGTGCCAAGATGAGGTGTTCCCCCTCCTCTCCACCCCTGCTCCTTTTGGTCTTGTTTCAACAACTTCTGGCATCTGTTCCAGAATGAGAAGGTTTAAAACACACTAGGCTTTTAAAGTGTTTTTATATATTGTACGTAAATGCTTGTTGAAGTGATATTTTATTAAACAGTTTTGCTCTAATAGCTTCTGTCTCTGAGGTCTGTTGACTTCTTGGGAACCGGCATGGTTTTGTCTTACCCTGTGTGTTGCGTTTGACTCACGGAGCAGTTACAGCCAGTCTGGTAGCATGAGGCCACCAGCCTTCCCTCTTCTCTGCAGGAAATCATGGGCTGCCTTGATAAATCCCTCTCCTTGATGATCCTGGCACCAATCACCCATGTTCCCAATAGGTGGGATGCTTCTGGGGCAGGAGGTGATTCTGCTGCCAGCCTGGCTTCAGAGCCTCCCTGCTGAGCAAGTTTACTCCACCTGAGTAGAAATGGGCATGGCGATGAGGCTTTTCTTTTTAATAGGCACAACAGAATCTTAAATATTTATTTTCTATCATCTGTTAGTGACTTTCTTTCCACTGCTCCCCCTCAGATAGGGCAAAAGGGAAAAATGAGTTACTTGTCAAGCGTTTGAGCTGCTTCACAACATTGTCATTGCTTTTCCCTACTTTTCAATACTAAATCCCCTGTTTTGTTTCAAGGGTTTTTTTGGGGGTGAGGGGGCTGGGAGGGGAAGCTAGCCCTGAATTATTCTGATCTTGAGCCCCAGTTACAAAAATATCAAGCAGCTTCTATTTAAACATGATGGTATCACATGCAGCTCTGGACTTGTGAATGGCAGCCAAGCTGCTCAGCTTGCAGCTATGTTGTATTCTCAGTAAACAACCAAACGGAGACTACAGTTTGTTCCAGTCATTTATTTTGTATCATGGTATTTCAGAGCAGTGAATACAGATGGTTTGCTTTTCTAGGCTTCAATACACTCGACTATTGTGCCTAGACTACAGTGGTCTGTTTATAGAAGCTGTATTTCATAAGTAAGTTGTACTTGATCACAGCACAAAAGTCCTTTACGGCTAGATCTAATGACAGAGATAGGGGCCTGGTGGGTTCAAAGTCTGATGTTTCGGTGCCTAGGCCCTGTAATGGACTTGGCACCCACTGAGGTGCCTGGACTCCTGCTACAGGGGACAGAGAGACTTGCGCAGCTCTGAAGGGTGATGCAGGAACCTGTCTACCGAGCTCTTCCTACAGGTCACAGGAAATTCTGCTGCACGGGTGAGAGCTTCTGAAAAGCCATCTCTCCCTGGGGTCCAGACACAGCCGGCTTGTGAGTGAGTCTGGAATGCTGTGTTGAAAGCAAGTGCTTACAACTGCTTGTTCAATAAGCAGCTCCTAAATCAGTTCTTGGATCTAGCCCAGGGCTTTGTGACAGGCCCCTGGGTACCAGCGGGTTGAACTATGCTGGGTTCGTAACATATTGCTTAAAGGTGTTCAATTATACATAAATTTTATATCAACAGTCAGATCTTTCAAATTAATATTGCTTTTTTTAAAAAAAATCCTATTCCTGTAGCAATCCCTGAAATAATGTTCCTGTAATGTCTTTGTCATGCAAATAGCAGCGTGTAGGCAATTCAAATATAAAGTAACCAAAAGTCTGTCCAGTGGGAAAGTGAGGCACTTAGGCAAAGTGACTGGTAGTCACTCGTGATCTATGCAAGACCTAGGAACAATCCCCAGACCTAATTCCCATTCTTGAGCTTGAACCACTGGACAGGCAAATGTTGTCTGGAACTACTGCATGATGGCAGCAATACCTTTGCTGTGTCAAGATGGGCTTGTTTCATGTGTCATGCTTTAACTCACTCACTCTTCAGAGCTCGTTTCCTGTACCTCTTGCTCCAGAAGCCAGAGTAACTTGGTTCCAGTTCTCCATTTTGAGAGCAAGGATGGATTAGAGTAAGGTAAGCATTCTAAAAACATCAAGTTGACTTTTCACAGACACAGGTGCAATGCAAAGACAAAGTTGATGATGTTTTGGTACAGAAAATAAAGTCTGTTAACCAGGCCATCTGTTGGTACTGTGTTATACTTTTTGGTGTGCCGGATGGTGTGTTCTAGGAGCGATCTGGCTTTCCTGAAAGTCTAAAGAAGGCTTGAAAAAACACACACAAGCTCTGCAGGTGAGTCCGTGCTCCGGCACCTGCTGGAGCTGCATTGTGTTACTGAGGTGGTGGAGGAATTCCTTCTGAAGTCGCCTTAAACTTTTCTCTCTCCCTTTCTTCTTTCTCAAACCCTGAACAACAGACGGATCTGCCCTTGGGGTACCGGGCACAGCACTTCCGCATTTCGTGAAGCACAGTTTCACACTTAGACTCCATGTAGTTGTTCACTGGAAAATAAGAAGGAGACACTAAGTCTGCAGAGTGGAACAGGTTTTGTCCCCGAAGGGGACGTCTAGCCCAGCCCTTCAGCTGCTGGGCAGCGTGCTTCTCTGAAAAGCAAGAGCTGCTTACAAGCATTTCATCACTTTCTCGGCTGTACAAAAATCCCTCTTTAGTTTCAGCTATCTAAAGCCATGCAAAAGCAGCCTTGCTCTTGTGGTTGGGAGGAGCTTCAGTCCCCCAGTTTAGTAGCTATCGCATCTCACGACAGTAAGAATGAGGTTTCTGTTATTGCTGCCCTTCAATTCTTACTTTTTTTTTAGCCTGTGTGCTTTTAAGCTGGATCCTGTCATCCATGGTCTTCAACCCAGCCGCCATGTCACTATAAGGTTTACAGCTCAGTGTAAATACAAGAGCACCTAAATAGGACTTGGTCTAAGCAGGGATGTGTGCACCTTTCAGCATTTGTAAAAGGAAGGAGTGGGGAGCATGACTGCCAACCTCCTACCAGCGGCCTGTTGTGAGCAGGCTGTAGCTTTGCAGCGTAACTGAAGCAGGCAGCACACTAGCAAGAATGCTTAGCCAGACACCAGCAGCTGAATCCAACTGCACAGAGCCAGTGACACGACCATCTTCCACGCAAAAGTCCCAGCTCTAGCTCAGGAGGTCCCTAGGCACACAACTGTTACTTGACCTCCTCTCAATTTCCTTCCTAGGCGTCTCCTCTTGGATACTGCCAGAGGTGTGACACAGGCTAAAAGACCTCCTAGTCTGACCTGGGATAACTGGGCTCACATCTTTGTGCATGGCACAGCTATGCCCACCTCTGTACATTCCCCATATTGCCTTTGTTTCAGGCTTGAAGAGATTTCACTGCAGGTTCAGGCACTGCAGAACACAAGTGATTTGTTCAGCATCATTTCTGCCCAAGTGCTTTGCTAGCTGCCGCTGTCAGCTGAGGTGGCAAAGCCCACAGTGCTTTGCAGGGCTGGCCACCAGGCTCTCGGAGAGAAGCCCTGCAGGTATGTGAGCAGACTGAGTTTGTGGCTTGAATTAATAACTATGTGCCTGTCTGCATAGAAGCGCAGGGCGTGCAGAGCTACCTGCTCTGCCTTGGATGAACTATGCAACCACTACGCAGCTGCACTCACCACCGCCCCCCCGGCACTGATTTTTATAAGACTAAAGGAAGAAACAGCAACCCAATGGGAGACAAACGCAGCACCCACTGGAGAGCCCAGAAGGCATCAGTGAAGGCCTTCCAGTTAAAGAGCAAGCCAGCCCGCTCTGATCACTGGGCTATGAATTCCCTAAATGGGTTGGTGATTGACCTGTAACACAAGCACAGAGATCATCCCTGAGAAAAAGGTTATGGTGATGTTACCGCTTTGTGCAAGCTGGCAGCCTAGGAGGCATGGCAGGCCCTGGGGAGGAGAGCTAATCCCTCTCTGCCATAACCTGCGGATGATGAGTGCTCCAAGGCTCTCCTGACTGTACCTCTGCCTGTGCAGGTTTGTTTCTAAAACTACAGCTACACACAGGCACACCCTGCTATCTGTCAGGGATGCATTGCTGAAAAGCACAACGGTTAGTCATACAATGGATAGCAAAACACAAAAGAGATTTACAGTGGGCATTCAGTCTCACAGAGGAAGCAGGCAAGATCTTCTGGAACAATGACCCACTCCAAAACTAGCTTTTGAAAAGCCAGCGTCTCCCAAAGGTCCTGTTTCTGCCCTCCATCCTCTGCACTGTGTACACTGTCTCTGCATATTAATTAAGGCTCTGTATACATCTTTTATCGCATTAATTCTTACAGGGAAAAATTGCTTTGCTGCCTGTCAACTCAGCTGCTTCATCTGTGCAACTCAGACAGCTCCACAGCACTGTACTACATGAACAACAACAGCACTCCGAAATGATAGCTAGAGAAGTGGTGGACAGTGGAGTATGCATGTAGCACAGTCAAAGAGCTTCTTTGCTAACACTTAACCATTCAGATCAAATCTGTACACAAACCTACACAGGTAAAACACTTGGAATAACCTCCATGAATGTTACAAAAAGAACATTGTCACAGATGGGACCAAAACAGGGTCAAACAGCTTTTAAGTGCAGTTACCATGGGGAGAGAAGGCAGCCCATCATGGGAGAATGCGCCAAACCATGAAGACAGGAAAAGGTAGTATCTAGACAAATGTCGGGGACATGTAGAGGGGGTTGTTTAAGTCCTTGCTTTGAGCTGAACACAGCTTCCAAAAAACAATCCTGGGAAACACAGACATCTACCAATAACTGACTATTGCTTTTCCCTACTTTTTCCAGATGCTTTTCCTCCTATGCTCCTCCGCAGCCACCAGGATTTTTGTGTTATCTGCACAGATTGCAACCACTATGCTTGCTGCAGCCTGCAAAGCCATCCCTCTACTTCCTCAGCAGGACCCCCTACTCCCTCCCTGCTATATTTTAGCTAACCTGCTTGTAGGCTGCAAATAAACTGAAGGCAGAAATGAGTTGCTGTGGAACTGGCCTCGCTAACCTTAGCTTATGTTGTTGCTGTTCTCTCGCCTCGTTGTCCGTGGGCTAACACTATGAGTTATTCTCCCTTGAAGCTCAAAGCATGCTGGCTAAGGGCTCCACCAGGTGAGTTAGGAAGAGCTCTTTCCCATATGGCTGAGCTGCCTTGGCACAGAGGAATGTTTTCTCTTATTCATTCCGTAAGATAAATCCTTTTCTAAGAAGCAACCAATGTTTTTTAAAAATATTGTCCTCTGCAAGTTACAAGCCTGCTCTCCCCAACTCAGGCTCCCAAAATACATTATCACATAATCCCCTTCATCTCTACAAATATTTAGCTAAGCTAATAAAAACCAGCTGTTAAAGGTCTCCAGAGGGAGACCATCTCATACCTTGAGGCCAGATCACATATACCTAACCCACTTCTGACAGACATCTGTCTGACCGGCTCTTAAAATACCCCTGGAGCTAGAATCTCTGCAGTCTTCTCATACAATCCACCCACTACCCACTCTGTAAGAGAGCTTGTTATAATGTCTAGCTCTCCCCGCCTACAGCCGAGTCCCAAGACTACACTTGGGATCTCACCACCAGCATGGAGAACACGCTGAAATAAGCACAACATTACTGTTACAAATGAACATTACTGTTACAAATGCTCCGTTTTGTACTAATGGTGTCTTGTTATTTACAATCAAGCACAAGGGAATTCTATTGAAACCAGGCATTATAATTTTGTTTGCTTTGCAACCAGGTGATGCTAACATGCTTACTTTCTTCCTTCTCAAGGTGAAAGGAGAATAGAGTTAAGTTAAAAGAATTAAGTTCCACCAAAATCAAGACACCAAAAAGACAAAATGACACTTGGTACCTTGCAAGCATTTCTGTATTTCACAGGCTTGTTTCTGGCAGGGATCCTTCTGGGACATGTTCAGGGAACTAAAATGATAGGAAAATGTTACTGTAGAAACAACATGCTTTTCAGGGGGCAGGGGGGCAAGACACTGTCTTAAAGCCAAGGCTTTCAAGAGCTCCCAATCTCCCTCTCTGTCACAGACAGTTCAGAAAACATCTATTGCTGCTTGCAGATGCCTGCCAACATACACAAGAATTCTCGGTGTCTGGCTAAAGGATGATAATGTGGACAATGAATACGGGAAGTTTTATGTTGCTAGGCCTGAAGGCCTTTGTCTTTCCTCTGGCCAAAATGTGTCCTTTTCCACTTGGATGCACAAAGATTCCAGCAAAGATTCAAATTAACATGGCTGACTAATTTTTAACAGTTCTGTGCCTCTAGACCTTACACTAAAACAGGTATTTGTGTAAAAGCCCTCTCTGTGAGCTCTACATAGCCAAAGATTTGGTGTTACTTATGTAACTGCAGCTGGAGGAGGCATTTAAAAAAACAACCAAACAAAACAACTTAGTTGTGTGTGTCCCATGAAGACAACACGAAGGACTCTTTTTTTTTGCTCCAGGAGAAAGTCTCTTGGAAATCCTCTCCCCCAAAACCAGACTGGAGCACAGCTCCATCTTGTTCAAATCCCTACAAAGCAGGATTTCATACACTCAATTTGACTTTCTGCAGCTGTCACACCTGTAACTGTGATCTTCCACGAGAGATCAAAAGATGAGCAAAAACTGGTGTTACTAGTAGTTGGATGGGAGACCTCTACAGGAAAGCACCACCATTACCGAAAGCAGTGGTGGGACTTCAGCTCCTTCTGAGCCACAGTTCAGCTCCTGCCCCTGCTCAGAGCTAGGGAGGTGCTGTCTTTCAAACTTCTGATAATTCACCAGCCCACAGCACTTTTCAATATCACTAGGGCATTATTTCCAGCATCCTGGCCAAAGTCCGCTTGGGGCAATTACATTCTGCCTACCTAGAACTCCCTCTGATGTTTCACTTGGACACAACACTCCTCTTCACTGCCTGTCCTAAACTCGTGTGATGCTGCTGTGTGTTGTTTAACTGCTTCCACCTTAGAGGTGGCTGCATTTCAGTGGAGAGAGAATCATTTATTGTACAAAATATACAACGACATCTTCCTAGAGCCACTGCTCCTGAAAGACAAAAATTCATATTAAAGAATGACTGGGAATAAACAGAGCACAGTATAAAGCAGGGGTAATGTCTACACATACCAGATTAATCACCAGGCACGAGTTTAAGCAGCAGTTCTTCAACACCACCAAGCTGTAAGCGACAAGGAAAAGTTCAATACGTCTACAGTTACTGTGGCTGAGCTAATGGACTTTAACAAAATAACAGTCCTTTGCCGTCCCTCAAGGATCTCAAATGACTTCACAAACAGGCATGACTATGGTCTATTGTTGCCACCATCCTTACCATGAGATGGTGCTCTATCTCCCAAACGCGAGAGTTACTATCCCTGTACTGCTCACCCTGGGACAGCTGCCACATATGAGGCAGCCGGGATGGGGGGAGCTGGCTGGGTCGCAGCGCCTCACCCAGGGGAACCTGAACTCTTTGGATCCGAGCCCTCAGCATACCTTCCTCCTGGGGGAAAGTAACAAAAAGAGCAGGCAGTTACTGGCAATGCAGTAGAGGCACCTGCAATAGCAAAGCTACAATCACTGGGAAGCTCAAAGGACACTTGCCTCTTCCGCAGCCACAAGCCACGTTTTGCGGTGCTCATCGCAGTAAACACCTATGCGTCGCACCCACAGTCGGACAGGAGGAGCGCCAGCATGCCCTCCTTCTGCCATTCCCTCTGTCACTTCAGGATGCTCCCGTTAGGTGGACGGCATCAACCCGCAGGATGCACACATGGTCTCTTTAGCTCTGAACACATTCACAGAGAAAGCTCAGACCTGAAAGGCACCTCTGGGTGACGTCTGACTTATTGTATGAGATACTATGTGCTGAAATGTCCCTAAAAGTCAGCTTGGGAAACTAAGGTGGTGCCTAAGTGAACAGAAAATTCATGACAAGTTGTACACTGGGACATGCGTGCTATATGGCATTTGTAAGGCATTCTGGGGCAAAAGGTGCTATCGGTACAAAGCTAAACCCTGTGAATATTGGCTTTGCTTATTCCACTAACAGTCCTATTAACAGTCTTTGTGTAAAATAGGGGGAAAAAAAGAAAAAGAAAACAGTGGTTTACACAGGAGTTCCGTGGCTAATGATGGTCTAAATCCGAAAAGCAAAACTTGTGACAAGATGTGAAATTTGCTTAACAAGAACGAAGATCACTCTGGAGGCAAACCATGAAACTCCGTATGCATGACTCTCATATTTGGAACTTGCAGAGCTGTCATTGTGAAGGGTCCTTCGTCTCATCTCTCAAGAGGATGGCAGCATTGTCCATTCATATACAAGCTTCTCGTGAACAGCTCTCGTGACTTTGCGTAGTTCGGCTTTTAGATGGTTACAGAGAGCCACCGATACCAGCAGGGGCAAAGGAATTTTGGCCATTGAGGTGGTTCTTCCTACTGGAATTTTTGTTTAACAGCAAGTTTATCTGTATACCAGTTAGATCAAGCTGAGCCATTAGCAAATGAAGGTCAGGGGAAATGGTTCTCTCTTTGAACCCTAGAAGAGGTAATCAAAATGGTACAGACAGTCTTCACTCTTTATCTAGGTTTAAAGTAGAACAGAATTAAGCTGTAATACATATAACATCCTCCTGCTATGAAGCAGATGCAATATTCCTATCCCAGTGAAACACAGTGGTCTTCTGAAAACTTGTAAAGTTATAAGGCATATTTCAGACAGGAGCAAGAAAATCTGGATAC
>NW_009632772.1:0-2463 GCF_000690535.1 Cariama cristata | reverse complement strand
GGGAAAGTCAGGGAGAGAAAAAAATTATTATGCATTGGGGTACATATATCACAGGATATACACTTCCATGTTGCCTTCTATATCTTACATCAGTGTTTCTCTACCTTTTTGAATCAAAGGATCACTTAGCCTTTTTGAAAACAAAACACCAACCACGGATCAGCCTGAACAACACTGTCATAGTATTTTAATTTCTAACAAAGAAAATTTTTGAGTGTTCTTTCATTCTTTCTTTTTCTCCCATTCTGTTTGTTTCCTTGCTTGATGTGTGGGAATGCGTACGTGCATTATAAAAAGCATCACTGTTCTGAAGACCATCTTGTGATGTGGTACAGCCATTCCAAGCAATGCTCCAGCAGCTGGATCACTGGCATTTAGAGGAATGTGACAGCAGACTGACAAGCCTCACAAGGCCTTCAAGAATAAGCTATGAGGGTTAAAGGGACATTTCTGTAAGTTCCTTTCATTCTGCTTTACCCTAAGTCACTTTACAAATTTAAGCCTATGTGTGGAAATCACTTTGCCCAACAGTGAAATGCAGCAATCGCCACTGCTCATTTTCAGTCAGTTGAATGTAATCACCCAGGTTGGAATTCGGCCAGGATACTCTCCTACTCTGCAGTAAACTGCCAAAAGCTCCATCATGACCAAAAATGCTCAAGAACTTGCTTTTATTCAACTCAAAGCTGGAATTTCTACAGCTTATCATCCCCAGAACCAGAAGATTCAAGACTGACTTCAGTATTGGAAAAATATTACTCAGTAAGTGAACACTATTTCCTACAGCAACTAAACTCTCCTGGAAGGTCTCCTATCCAAATACTAACCTGGTTCAGTCTTGCTGAACTACAGGCAGGAGGACTAAAGCACATGTATGTTTGTGTTTATTGTGTATGGACATGGTAGTAATGATAGGTACAGGACCAACAGAACAAGGTCTCATGCAGAGGACATTGTGCAGAATGGGCAGCGGTTAACGTGTTTTCACCCTTTGCCCCAACAATTTGTCCCAAACTTCCTCTGAACTCCATAGCTCTGAGTTTGGTTGCCAAAGTTCAAAGGCCCAGTCTAGCCTCTCTTTTCAACAGTCTCTAAGACTGTTATGAAGGTGCTTAGTTAATGCCACAAATAAAATATTGAGGTCAGGCAAAACCGTCAATTGGGTTTGAAGACAGGTCTGTCTTTAGTACTCAAACATACAAAAGAAACAGGAGATTTGAAAAACCATGCGCTTAGACATTTGCATCTGAAACTTTAAAAAGGGAAAAACACAAACAATTCCTATTTTTGCAGATTTTATCAGAAAGCAATAAAAAAAGCCTGAAGGAAGACATGAGTGAAAGGAGAAGTAAGCTTATATTTAAAACAAGTTGTAAAACCTGTTTCTTATATTGCTTGCTTCATAATCTATTAAAAAAACCACCACATCCAACAAAAAAAACCTATCAGCTTAAATTTGCAGGATTGCAGTGTCATCCTTTGACACAGATTTTAATATTCCCATCAACATAATTGCAGAAGTCTGAGCTGTTTAAGGTATTGATTTGGGGAGATTTAAAGCCCAATCCTCATGGACAGGAACAAGACTTGCAGGTATTCTGTCCTTCTCAGCACCAGGCCTTAGAAGTTTAATGCTGTTCTGGGACCTGGGTGGATTTCTGAGCCATGCAGTATATGAATAAATGTGAAAACGGCCAGGAGGAGGACTGCACCTTGTGGTGAACACAATTTATTTGCTTTTAAATTGGGTACATTAAAATATTTTATGAACACAGTGAAAGAAATTGCTCCAGCTGCCTCTTGGACAATCCCCAGAGCTGGAGCTCAGCATGCTGAACAAACTCCACCCTTTATTACCTTCTATTTTAAAAGGAGATTGGGTCAGATTATTAGAAGAGTTCAGCTGCCATTTAGGCGCCAAGGAAAAAAAGCGATGCTGAGGCTCAGTGAATTGGGCACAGTGTTGTGCTAACACTGCTACACAGCTTCTGGACCAAGGCTAGCCAGTTTGGCCTTCTGATGGAGAGTGTGCAGCTGCCTGTACACCTCTGTGCACGCCGCCTTCAGGGAACTAAAAGGGAGCTGATCTTTCCTGAAAAACCCAGCCTGCGTCTTGCCACAAGTCAAGGATCAGATGAGCTGTCTGCTGATGTAAGAGCGTGTTGACTCACTCTAAAGCTTCTTCTCGGGGGTTTGGACTCTACTCTGCCTGGAGCACTCGCCCTGAGCAAGCACCTCCATGACTCCACTCTCCGCTCTGCCCGACCTACAGAGGGGTAGCAGATGCTCACCGACCAGCCGGGGCTGTCCAGCAGTTTGGGGAGAGAAGGTCTAGCTTTGGTAGGATCTAAAGAAACAGGAAGACAAAAAGAGATGGACATAGTGTGGGGGGAGCCCCAGCGAAGGAAGGGGAGGATAAGGAAAGGGGTGCGGGAGCCGGGCCTGGTGAAGGGCTGGCCGGTG
>NW_009632771.1:106947-122288 GCF_000690535.1 Cariama cristata | reverse complement strand
TAAACAATTCTATGATTCTATGATTTTGTGACATGCCTGTTCCTTAAGTTTACAAAGCTGCTCCACCGCCTGATGAATTAAAGCGTCCAACTTGATAGATTATCATAAGTCCTTGCTACAAGATCTTGCAAGTGCATAGATTAGTTATTTCAGCAACATGAGATGGAGACTATCTGAACATCTATGTTGAATGTGTGGATTTTTGCCTGTATTTTGTCTGCAATAATCTTAATTGCCATATAGATTTCTTAATTTACCTGATTTATCTTAATTTATTGGCTGTAATGCCAATGTCAGTCCTTCTGGATGACACAAAACACTTACTTTGCTCTTTGTGTCACATTTATTTTGTGTTCAGTCTAAATCCTGTTCTCACTGCTGAGTGACCTCACATCTAACTCTTCTTTCTCTTAAATCTCAGGGGATAGTTTTCATAAAGTTCTCCAGGCTTGCCTTTTTGAAATGAAGACTCATCATTGTTGTCTAGCCTGTTTGCTTTTATATTTAAACTAAATTAGATCAGGATTCAAAGCTATCTGCTAGAATTAGAATTTCCATTATCTCTTTACTGTGTGCCAAACCAAAACTGATAAAGCACTACCTCCTGTTGGTTCAGTGACTACTGAAGAAAAGTTCCAGCCCTCAAACCCAGCTATATCAGGACACTATCAATATAAAGTACAAATATTTTTCAAACTATTTACGTGAAACTAAGCTTCCCATAATAACACAATTCTGGCAACATTTCTCTCTTAAACCATTAAGGAAACTTGTATCCATGTTTAAACCCAGTCTGGAGTCACATCATTGGATATCTGACATAAAATGTCACCACCAATTACATTTTCAGGGGAAAAAAGCTAGGTTTTAATTGACTTAATCTTGAATTTGTAAAACATGGTAGAAGTTGCAAAAACAGATATTCCAGAGAGATTTATCCAAGTTCCTCTTTTTTTTTTTTGTTTTGTTTGGTAAAGAGCTCCACAAGGAAAGGTAGTTCTGTATCTTTTTCTGTTTCTACTTACTGGCCTGGCTCGAACCAGGAATTTTAAAAGTGACTACAGAACAAAAAGCAGTCAAGAAAGGTTATGTCAGCTTTTTTTTAAAACCAAAGTACTGATTCATTGGAAACACACACTGAGTTTCACACAGTTGTTTAAGTCAGTTTTTCTTTTGTTTAAACTTATTTGCCCATTCCAGATCTGACAAAGACTCTGTCAGTAGTGCCATCAGGGAAAGTGGTCTCTGGCAGGTTCAACTTTGGTGGTAAGGTTAGTGGACAGAGTTTGCTGACAAAATCCAGCACTCGCCAACCCACACTGACCACATGTGATGAGTTTCCAGCAAAACCCTTTAGCATGATGAATCCAGACTGATGAGGTTTTTTTCTACCCTTGTGAAGGAAAAAGGAACACATTTAGTGACAGGGAAATCTTAGGGACAGACTTACCAACAATTGTGATTACAGAATTTAAAAACTTCAGAATTTAAGACATCGGAAGAAAACCAGTTGTTCTCTTGTGTAATTACCCAATAGTATTTTTTAATAAATTAGATCTCTAAAGCCATGTTTAAGCTTATTTTAAGTGTCCATTCATTTTGCTTGTAAAATACCTTGCAAGATTGAGGCTGTAATTACATTTATTGCTATTGCATTGCTACTTTCTATTATTACAGCATTTTATCCATACAAACTAAACATGGAACTCCATGTTTGAATACTTCTAAGAGGTCAATTACAAAAACGCATATATACATTCAAACAATGTCTAGATTTTCATGGTAATGGGGTATTAATAAAGTTTAACTTGTTTCTAATGCAAAGAGAATGGCTGCAGTAGAGAAATGAGGCATTCGGACTCCCCAGCGTCTGTATTGAGACCTGCTCTTTCTGCCCTACATGTGAAACAAGAATCCAGTAGAATTTCTCACTGATACCATTGTATGTTCAAATAACTATTTTGTCTTCAGACTGCTCATTTTGCATGCAGTTAGAAGTTTCTATACACCCAAATATAAAATTATTTGAGTCAAAATATTTGAGTCAAATATAAAATTATCACAGCTTGAATGGGAAATATAATAGGAAATATTAATTTCTTACTGCTTTGTAATCAATATGATAGTCTTGAGAGATCTACAGCCAGAAAGATACCCTAAAGCTCATAAATATCTTATCCAGAATATTTTTTTTCCTGCTTAGATCACATAATAACAGATTTTTTCTGTTTCTCCATCATATGGTTTAGTTAATTTTTTTCCTGCATTTATATCCTGTCATCCAGGTAAATGTTTGCTAAACTTAAATTCATTCAAAATAGCTGGGCCACCTACATCCAGGTAGCAGAACTCGTAGAGGTGCTGATTGAGGGGTGTGGAAGGATTGCTCTCTGGCTCCAACTCCATCCTTAGTTTGGCATGCCTGCTTAAATTCCTTTGCAGACAAATAGGATTATTCAGAGCTTAAAATCAAGCATGTGCTTAAGTACTTTGGCAAATCATAGTATTGTCCATGGAACTCATTCCAGATATTAACAGCAGACCTGAAGATATCCAGTTGGACAGTTTTTTAAGGGTTTACTGCGTGAAAAAATATTGATTCTGTCTGACATTTTTTCAATTTGGATTTGCAGGCAGAAGTTTTATAGTTCATCACTTGATGGGAATGTTAATGATGAGATAAAAATCAATCTTTTTTCCAGCTGCTGGAAGGAGTTGGATGTTTTGTATTAATCAGTCAAGTATCAGTATGAGCCATACAATAAAAATAATAAATATGCTACTCCAGCCGTCTCTTCTTCGCCATCTCTAGCACCTGCGCTCTTCTATTAAGAGTTCATTGATTGAGGTCAGATCACTGGCATAGTTTTCTGTGGAGAAATACAAATATAGTTTTTCTTTTTAAGCCCTAAAGCCTAATAGCATGGACAGAGAAGAATCCAACCACAGCAGTCTCCTAATTGCTTAGAGATTTTGTTCTGAAACTGACATCTCTATTTTCATTCATCCAATATTATTCAGCCTTTTGAAACAGTGAAAGATCTGTTGAAATAGGTACTTTGTATTTATGAAAAAAAAAAAAAGGAATTATTTTTTCATAATGGAAGTTTATGCACAAATGGGAAAGGGGTTTGATCAGTTGAAAAGATAAACATCTGAAACAATGTTATTTGTTGGCAGGTTGACTTTTATTTTGTTTGCAAAGACTGGAACTTCACCTTTAGATTACAATACAAGACACAGATACGTGCAAAAAGGAAGGAAAAGAAAACCTATGGCCACCTACCAGAAATCCCTTCTTCCATCCACCAATCCATAACTTTACAAAGACCACTGACACCATACCCACAGAACATGCACTTGTCACTGTGCTCCTTACTGTCACCATTTAGCCAAACCAGTACACAGGCCAATTTATTTTTTTTTTCCCTCCCGTCCCTCAGAAAAATCCACCTTATCCCTTCAGGCACAATGATCCATAAAAAAATACACTGGCCATCAGTAGCTTTCTAAAGAGAAGTTGCGGTGAGAAGAGTTAGACAGATTAGCATGCCAGTCTATGATGTAGAGTACAAAAGTAGTGGTGAGTATTTGTGATTGTTACCTGCTACTAGTGACTTAATGTTACTTCTCTGGCTTCTCTGAGTTTCTGTCAGGTATCTGTAAAGCAATTTCACCTGACTGACAGTTAAGATTGTATATACTTTTGGTATAACATTTTTTGGTGTCATCATACATGCCAGAAATTGTCGCAACTGCATAGGAATAGATTCCTCTGTCTTTCCACAGTCATTATTTCTAGAGATCGAGTTAATTCAGTTAAATTTGGTAGACCATATTTCTGAGCTTCAGTTTTAGACTTTGTATTGAGTACTGTGTGAAAATACATCTTGCAGCCAAATCTGCAAATAAGCTGAAGTCATAAAGAAAATATCAGACATAGCAGTTGTGAGACACAGGAGCACTACACATAAAATGAATGTGCAGTGCCTCGGCTCGGGGGGACCAGTGGTAGGGTGTTCTCAGTGGAGGGCTCGCGCCGCTGAAACCTGCTTCCTTTGGCCCTCCGCCAGAGCCCCAGTTTGGCAAAATTCACAGCGCGATGTAAGGCCTGACTGTTCAGCGGGGCAGTTAAAATACCGTTGAATTATTCTAAGCAATAGGATACGTTTCGGGGAGTTGGGTTTTTTTTATTTTGTTGTTTATAAGACCCTTGATTACAGAGAGTTCTATATTTTTCTGATGTTTAGGATTGTCATTCAAGAAGTGAGGTGCAGATGCATGATAGTGGGAGACCAATATTAATTAATTAGATTTGCTTCATTTTCAATCAGGCATTGCACATTTGAATGAGAGTACAATAAAATCATGCTCTAAATCACAGATTCAGTATGACTATTTCCTCCTTAGCACAGAGTGCAATTTTTAATCAGCTTCCCCTGATTTCAAATACAGACCATCCTCTCAGGCATGTCACCTTGCATTTAACAAATTAATTGCACATTTTCCAATTTGAAGTTATCTGAGTTCTTGCCAATTTGGGCTGAGCTTACTTCCTGAGCTATAGACAGTTTAGGAGGTTTTTGTTGTTGTTGTTGTTTTAAAACCTGCTGTGCTGGAGGGAAATGAAGTCTTGACTTTGATGTTCTTAGTGCCTTTACTGCTGGAGAGTTGGACCATCTGTGTCTCCTCAGGTTTCCCTTGAAGAAGAGTAGTGGGGTACAGCTAGCAGCCTTTGGGGATGGGATGTCTCTAGATGAAGAGTGCGGCTGAGGAATCTCATGGACTAAAACCTGATTTAAGTGTTTTAACTCAGACCTAAACTTGCTTTAAGCACACTGTCACAGGATCCAGAACTTCCTAGGAAAGGTGTTGCAGAGATGATTTTCTTCGGCTTCTGGTTACATCCATCACAACTCCTTTTCTGGTGAGATAGGTACAGACTCTACTTTTGAAATTAACCGTTTCAGCAGACATTTTCAAAACAGATGGCCAAGAGAAGATGACGATAATGCAGGTTTTGCAAGAAGGAATGGGAAACATGCCAGAAAATGTAGAGCATGAAAAAAGGAGAGAATGTCAAAGAGAGAGTAGGTTGAGACATGTGAAGATACAGGAATCTACAGGAAGAAGGAAGAAATATATGACCATTTTAGTTACTTTCCACTGTTCTGGGGAAGAAAAACAGTTGTAAATCCAATTCAGCAAGCCAATGGATTCCACAGGCTTTACACTACTGATAAGTAAACACTCAAAGAAGCCCACAACATCTGAACAACTACATCACCCAGGCAACACCAGGAGTGGGTGAGGCAACTAAGAAAAGAACCATTGTTTAAAAAATCAGCCTAGTTTAATCCGGAACAAACAACACTGAAATGCCCAAATCATACTTTTTCCCATGATCTAACTTATGAGGCAGACTTAACACAATTTAAGCAGTATGCACATACAAAGACTGGATTAAGTTTGGATTTCTTGAAAATTTCACATTAGTTGTCATGATTCCTAGCTTTAATATGCTTGCTTTCAAGTTTACCCAACCACAGTTTTATCAGTTGATGGTTCTTCAGTTCAAAATGCCAGTTTTTTAAACCAAAATATTCCAGGCAAATGTGTTAATTCCAAAAATAACCAGGTTGGCTCTGTGGCAGCTCATCCACTCTCTGATTCTTGGGCTGTTGGTGTAGCTGACCATTTGGGCGCACACCAACATGGTGCCCATGACTGTGATGGTCTGTAGCTTATCTACAATGTGCAGTTATCAAGTGAGGATACTCAGGTGTGCCACCAAATTTTTTTGAAAAATCCCATTTCCATTTTTCTGCATTTTATTTATCATATCATTTCAAATATCATGATATTCCAAACATACCGTTCTGAATATTTTTAACCATCACAGAAAGTTTTGTTCTGGTCTGCTCCTAAGACTAATATAGTATTACTGGGGTTTTTTGCCTTAAACTGTTGTTGTGAACTGTCAGCTTCCATTCCATTTTAATCCTCCTTTTGACAAAGAAATAGAAACATGAGCAACTGGGAAGATGAAAGACAAGGAAAGTGAGATATATATTTGCTGAGTGGGAAATACTCTTCTTTCTTTGATGCCAAAGGCTGACTTTCTAGGATAAGTCCAAGATGAATTAACATAGTCCAAACACTGAAAATTGCTATTGATCTATTAATTCTATATCCTTTTACAAACTATTCGAATTTGGCTTCTCAGTCCAGATCTATTTCTATTATAGCTGTGAAGCACTGAGCTCCCTCTTGTGACTAGCACCTGAACATTATTCTGATTTTGGGACTACACATCCTGTACATTCCTGAGACAAGTAGAACTGTTTCAGAAACTGGATTCCACCAGCTCAGCTCTACTTGCATTTATTAATGTTGTTTAAAAATGGCATCAGTGGCCATCTGGGAAGAACACAGTCTTAGTATTCCTCATTTTTGGTAAATCACCCTTTGTATAACTGGGCTTTAAAAGACATAGCAAGATAGTTTCCTCAAAAATCTCCATTTCTAATGGTGGATCTGTGTCTTCATGGAAATTATTTGATCATCCATTGGTGACTGATGATGCAATAAACACAATAAAATAGCTGATAATCAAATGAAGACTAAATATAAATTTGCCAACCATAAAGCCAGGAAATACAATCCATCATATCTGACAGCAATTTCCTTTCAGGCTTGTAAGGTTGTATTTCTTTATTTACATTTGGTGATTCAGGTAAAATGGTTCATTAGCATAGGTACAATCATTTCTGTATGATCTGTGTTGCATGTGGATAGCTTATTCTGAGATGGTATTAGTAATAACATTTATACCTATGTAACTATGAATACAGTATGTTTGCACTAATATATATCAATAATGTTCAACTTCCATTTGATACAGATATATTGACAGAAATGTTTTGGATGGAAATGACCCTCAGTAGAAGACTGAATATGAGAAAAAGTCTGAAAGGTACAGAACAAGAGAAATCCAGGTCACTATGCTCCTGTTTATCATTCTGACCTGGAACATGAGTTCTTTGAGACTATTTCTTGAAGAATGAGAAAGAATAAGTTACACTCTCTTGTACAAAAATCCAAGTTATGTGATCATATCTGGGAAACAAACATCTATGAATAATGTAATCTATTGGCTTACAATAGCTTTCCGTTTCTTTGCATTTGAAAGAGAGCTATAAGGGGGTAAAATTTTAATCCTTTTAAGTAAAAAGAGCAACAAAGGAACAACTAGAAGATATCTTACTTAATAGAATTATTTGTAAGAATATTCATTTTCACCTCTTCTAAGTTCTGATATTAGCTAGTACCAAATCTTCAGGTTGCCATTTTTAATCTCCTCAGTTAATGTGATTCTCACCATCTGACAGTCTGAAAATAGGATTATGCTTAAAATTACTACCATTGCAAAATGCCCCAAATCTAGCACTGGATATAAATCTCCCATTTTCTCAGACTATTGCAAGACCCAATTTCATTGCATTTAATGTGCAGGTAGATGCATGTCACTGTGACAAAGCAAATGTCTTTGCTAATCTTGTTATGCACAGATGCAGTAATATATTTTTCCAGGCAGGAGAAAAACACATGCCCTGAACTCTATAGTCCTTACTTACACTAATCTACTGCTGAAGTGGACTGGAGCTTTGAACAGTGTAGAGTTACAGTTTAATGAATGCTGGTTCTTCTGTATAGGAGAAATTCATATGCTTTCATACTCTCTCAGCTTCATTTCCTTCCAAGGCTCATTAATTTTTAAAAGAGCTAGCTTTCTTACCCTTACCTCCTAGTAGGTGGTGTTGCACTAGCATAAATATAAGGGTATTTATATTTTTAGCTGGGAGAAGGGGAAAGGAGTATGATAAAGCTCAATTGCTCAGCCAAAGAGGTTTGGCTAAGTATCCACATTACGTCTAAGGAAAACGTCAATAGATTTCATGGTGGTCACTGGGTTGCCTAAATTGGCCACATAACATTTATGTTATTGTGCAGCAGGCATGGACACTTGTAGCTTCACAGGACCTTAGCAATTTGTCTCGATTCAGATGCTGTGCCTGTCACAATCCAACCACACAGTGAAGAAAGAAACCATCTTTTCCTTTTTCAGAATCCCACGTTTATCCACTGCAACTTAAGGACTCTGTCAGCAGAGTGGAGCATGTAATAAATAATGCATTCATTCTTATGTGTTCAAATTTTCGAGTGTGGAGATTTTTTTTTTTAAATAAAGCATTTAAATAAAGCAAAATATACCAGAAAAGTTTGCAACTTAAATGTTGGAACATTCACCCAATATAACAGGTAAAAATTGTTTTGCATCTGCAAAATGTTGTTAAAGTGGTCAAAGGAGACAAATGGAAACAGTCACAACAGCGGTGAATGGCCCAAAAGTCCTGGTAGGAACACAAAGAAAATCTAAAATAGCACTTTATCATCTTTCTCTTCAGTTCCTCATCTTCATAGCAAAATTCTCAGTCTTGGTACTGTTAACATTCCCTTCAGGTCAGTAAAAAGCCTTTCCCCTTCCATTCAGTCACTGTCCTCTATTTCTTGAGTAGTTCTATAATTTGCATCTAAATGACGTATAACATTACTTTTATCTTTACAAAGTAAAATACTGATCCCATTACGTGGTGTATTTCCACCACTTACTTTCTTTGCTTTTTCTGTTCATTCTTTACCTTCTTAAAGAGACCAACAAAAAATTTCAGGGCAAAAGTGAGAATATGACCCTCTGACAGATGAGTGGAAGGTCCTTTGAAACCTGCCAAAATCCTGGATAAATCTTTCTCTTTCTTTTTCCATCCTACTGGGCTGATCTTACCCTGCCATGTAGTTATCTGAGAAATATTTCACAGGTTCTTTGATTCAGTGTACTCTGTCAAAAGCCAGAACTCTATAAATCCAACTGGTATTATGAATCACAAGGTTCTCATTAAATAGACTACTATACTAAGCTGAGTTTTGCTTGAGTAAAATTAGGGAAGGATTGCAGTATTTGTTTTTTCTTTGCTCCTTTGTGAGAACAGTGCTGTGAGTGCTTTGGTGTGACACAATGCACTGTCAACAATAATCCTTGGGTTCTTAGATGAAGCAAACCAAATTTTTTTTGCTGTAGAGAATCTTGGGAAACTTTTCTTGAACATACTTAGGCAAAAGAAGAAATTTATCTGAGGTTAGCACTCCTTGAAAGATGCCTACCAGCTCATGTGAAGTCTAAAGCAAGTTTAATTCAAATTTGAATCTTCGTAGTATGGATCACTGCAGCTGTAGGCAACCTTTATGTTGATACAAGTAGGAAGGGAGAAGGAAAGCTCCTTGCTTCCCAATGCATTCACACGTAGGGTACATGGACAAGGGCAATTCTTGTGCCAACTGAGTAACCATGAACCTTTCAAAATATTAGGTACAGAATACTTTATGGTTTTTTGAAAGAGCTGAAAAGCTTCAGTCATGGAAAGATTCATGAACATGAGTTGTAAAACTTATTCATAGCAAACACCCTGAAAACCAATTGTTCATCTGATAGCTAATCCTGAAAGTACCTCCAGCCCATAATTGCTGATTTGTCACCTGGAAGGCCCCATATACTGATGTATCTCCTTCTGATTTTATACGTAATATTCAAACTTCTGACACTGCTTAGCTGTATGGTGGGGACTTGCTAACAAGGAGCTCCAGAAGGTAATCTCTGACTGTGGCTAATCAAAGTAGAAGAGAACAAAGAGGAATTAGTTGTATCTCTGATCCGTGACCAAGATCATATCACACAGATGCTGGAACCTAAAAGTCCTGCTGTCAGGGTGAAAGTTACTGAAAGATGCTTCTGTGGGCCCCTTTCTCTTCCTGCTTGTTTATGCTACTCCATTTCATAGAAATTATTTAAATGCCAGTTGCCTCAGAGATACAGAGAGAATGACTTTAGCTTAGGCACACATAAGGTTCTTGGATCCAGTTTCTTCAGTAATAAACAGCCATGGATTCAATGAAAAGCAAAATGTTTCTTACCTTGTTTTAAAACACTTTGTCTTAGGATGAGGAGCTCGCTCTGATGTCTGTCTCAGAATATCTTCCAGTTGAGTGGATAAAGGCCCCACTGGGGATCTGTGGAGGAAAAGCCAAGCCCTAGACCTAACAGAAGAGCAGGATCTGAATATTTCAAATGGCATGTGAGTGCTCTCTGTTAGCAGAAGGCGGCAACTAGCAACATATGTGTTTTTCCTCAGAGAATGTTACCTGGCTGAGGCATCTGACTCTACAGGAGGGTTCACAGCTGTCAACACTCACTGAAAGAAGAGCCTCTCCTTTGCCTAGAGCCAGTGACTAGATCTTTTCCTTTACACTTCCTTTTGGCTAGCCGAGGCAGCTTCACGCTCTTGCTTTGTAACTACTGTGAAGTTCATCATTAGGATCCTAACCCTCTGCATCCCACATTCCTCTCAAGTGAATAACAGCAAATCAATTAAAAATTAGGCATTGCGACATCTGTGGCCCTTTATGGAATTAGGACAAGATAAAAACCAGGAGTTAGCGAGACTTGGCTGATGAGCCTGAAATTGTAGCTCAGAAAGCAGTGCTTGGATTTTGTCTTTCTTTTATAATTTCTTATTTTACCTTGAAGATCCTGAAGTATTTGCAGTTTTACTGCAGTTCAAGCAAAGAACTACTAATCCACGCACATTGCTCCCTGCTAAGCCTAAGTGACCTCTTCTCAGAGGGACCTTCTCTTTCGGCCAGGGTTACAGAGTTGGAAGCTCACATTCATTTTTTTCCTTTCTGGGCCCCAAATCGTCATGTTTGTTTCTGAGGAGAGCAGCGCAGCTCCAGTGACATCCTCTTCCCCAGGCTTGATCTGCTTGGCTGGGCAGCAGGGAACCAGGTTCAATTATTCTGGCATTGAGGAAGGCATGGTGCTCAGCTCTCCTGCTCCCTGGGCAAGCAGTCATTACTGCTGAGTTACTGCATACAGAATGGGCAGCACCAGTTACAATGCCACCTGTATTTTAAAACGAAACACTAAGCTCTGCTTTACTTTTTCAAAGAACTGAGATAGGCAGCCGCTCTCAGGAAAGGACCTAGTTTTTGGCTGGATAGAGGCAGCTGTTGACTGCCATGGTAAAGGCATCTTAATTCTGGAAAGGGCTAAGATAACTTGAATTCAGTGATCTTAGGCAGTTTTTTCTGTAAACGCTATTTTAAAGCATCTTTCTCTTCCTCCAGATTGTTTAGGAAGGCTAACTGAATGAGTGTGCATTTTATTTTCATTCAGGAACCAGGACAAGATTCAGACTGATTCTAAAGCTTGTACTCTAATGACACTGAGACTGAGATAAGTTGTTTAAATGCCTGTCTTTATTGAATGTACCTCTTAACCCCAAGGGATGTAGGAACACAAATTCCTCTGGGCCTTTTTTTTTTTTTATTCCCTTCCCTTTCCTGTCTGAATGGGATCTGCTTTCCTAAATGGGGACTGGCTTTTGAAAATCTCAGCCATAAAATGTTCGTTATTGTGGAAAACTTTGTGCAACCTTCAGAGAGAATTTTCAGTCATATAAGCCAACCCAAACTGAATGTGGCAGGGTTCATTCGGAGCACTACCCCTGAGTATATTTTTCAGTAAGTAGGTAAATTAGCCACGCACGCATGCACGGCGGAACTTCCTTCCGAACATTCAGCTGTCATTAAAACCACTGCTGTTATTTAAAGACATCTAAGCATGTACGATGTGCAGTTTTCAAGGGCTCATAACTCAACCAAATCAAAACCAGTTTTCACCAAACTGCTTCAAGGCTTCTTGATGGAAAAGGTTTCCTTACTGAGTGCCATTGTTTCCAGTTATTTCATCCTGCTAGGTGTCCGAAAAAGAAAGTCACAAGAATTTGTATTTGTATAAGAACTTTCACTCTCTCATTCAAAAATATAGCACTGAGGATAAGCTTAGCAGGAGTAAGAAGGATTAGGCATTTATGTGGATAATGAGAACATCCATGATTACATCAGTGGGGTGAATAGGATGAAAACACTGCAGTGACCAGCCCTCTCCTGGAATTTTTTAACATTTGTTTAAAAAATTTACAGGAGAAAAACTCCTATAATGGTGTAAACAAAGGGAGAGGGTTAATCAGACATGGATTAAATTAAAGTCACCCACCTAAGCACATTGATTGCAGAGATTAAAAGCACCATCACCTTTCATCTATCTTGTTTACCTCCCAAGCACCCTCTGGCTTTTGTGTGGCATTTTGGTTTCCATGGCCACTGAAGGTTCCTTCCTATAATCAAAAACGACCTCCTGTTATAAAAGACTCAGAGCCTTTGCTCAGCAGGCCATTTCCCCCTTTTATTATTCTTTTCTCTTGCCTTCAGGGAAAGCTTTGTGCGAGCAGGACAGAGCACTTGGTTGGTTGGCGGTTGACCTCAGTTGCACACAATGAGCTCTGAGTGCTACCTGAAATGTGTGACAAAGAGGGAAGGGTCACTGGCTTAGAGCATTACAAGGGCATGGGCAGGCAACTGTGATGACACTTGCCAAATGTCAGCATTCACCTAATTCAGGAGGGTCCCCTCTGATTGACAGTTCCTTGCTCTTCAGCAGCTAAAGACAGAAAATACACAAGTTCATTAATTAATAATCCTGCTAGACTCCAAAGAAGTAAAGGCTAAAAGACAAAAAAAAAAAAAAAAAAAAAAAAAAAAAAAAAAGCAAGCAGCTAGGGAGGAGGGAGCTAGCTTGGGATGAAATATGTACAAAGTGTATATATATATATATTTTAAGAGCACGCCTCACTAGTTTAAAGCCATTTTAACAGCCTACAGGCAAAATTTGTCATGGTATGTAGCTGAGTGCTGTGCTCGCTTAAAATGCTTTTGACAATGTGAGGAAAGCCTTTAAGCATTTGATGAAGGTAAGTTGGTTAGCAGGGCTTGGAAGCCAGTTTGCAGGTTCCAAGATAATTCCTTGGGATCCAATTAAACTGTTGAATTTTACATTCATTCCATTTTTCTAATGCGTTTAGTTAAGGGGATTTCTCCCACACATAACCCCCCCACACACACACCCTGTACTACCAAACCAATGATTTTAAATACAGTTCTGTGACTTTTTAGCTGGTTCCACCCTTTGATTGTTGAAGTGTATTACCCTTTTAAAAAAAAAAAAGCTTTGAGCACATTTTTCTCTCTTGGCTACAGCAACTGGGAGATTCAGTGCTGTATATTATAACTGAAATAATAGGAGATTTGGTTTTGATTGCAGAGGTGTCTACAAGAATAGTGCCTGTGTATAGTTCCTAAAGACAGTACAATGCTGATAGTTTCTTATACCGGGTACTTACTGTGTTTCTCAGATGCCAGCTGTAGGATACCAGAACACTGAACAAAACAGGATGTGATGACAACAGAATTCCTCTTGGATATGTGTACTCCAACTGAGGGAAATCCATTGTTATTAGCATTATCTAATTTTCAACAAATACTATTCAAATATGAGTTTAGCTGTTATTCTAGTACAAAAATTGTTATGATAAAAAAGAAGAAAATGTGGGAGTTCAAGGTATTTGAATAAGTACGACTTTACATGTGAGCACAGCAGATACCGGTAGTCTAAACTTTACACTTCCTAGTGTTGGGACGGAAATCTTTTCTGAGATTTTCTGTCATGTTAGTATCTTTCTTAGATACGAGTATCAATACTTCGTCATAACAGAGAACATGTTCAGCTGTCAGACTTAAAAGAAATGAAAAGCTGTCTTGCAAAAAGACCTTGACACCATGAAATACATAAAAAACAATGATGAAACATTGTATTATAAGTTTTATATCAAAATACTACTTTTTCACTCAGTCTGAATTAATAGCTTTTAGCAGAGTGTATTCTAACAGAAATCATGAGAAAATTAAGACATTTACATGCAGTAGTCCATCAAGAAACATCTGAAGCTGAAAAGTGTAACTTGTCTTCATGGTCGAAAATTTTATAGTACAAATACAAGATACCAACACGACCAGTGAAACTCTACTGCCACTTATAACAGCGTAATCACATCTGCAGAATACCACAGTTTGTCTGGGAGAAGGCACTTTCACTACTCAGTTGTAAAGAACATAAATTGACCTTGTAGCTAAAAACATTTCTACTCACAGAGAATGCTGAGAACAGAGATTTCTGCCAGGAACTCCATGCTGCTGCTCGTGCAGCTTTCATCTTTGGAATGTTACATTCAGATCTGCTTTAGATCATAAAAGAGCTGTGAATTTCTCCACATCAGTAGGAATCAGGGCACAGTATGGCATAAACAGAATATGAAGAAGAAAGAATTTCTGTTGACGAAAAAGATTTCATTACCAAAAGAGAGGGTTGCTTGGGTTTTTTTTTTTGTCAAGATAGAATCACAGTACACAGAAATATGTGACAAGAATATGTGAATGGGTTAAATTTGAACATATGGCAACGTGTATTTTTTTCCCTACTGAACAAAGAAAAACCAGAAGGAAGTAGGGCCAAAGAGGCACCCAGCTCTAACATGGTTAAAATAGCCCAGTCTCTATTTTTACATACTAAAACTCTCACTGAAGTTCATAAGAGAAATACAGAGTATGTCATACTTAAACGGGCATAAATGTGGCTTCTCATAAACAATGTAATTACTTAGGAGTCTACTGCCTTAAATAGTATCCAATCACATTGTTTAAATGATCTCTACAGACTGGGGATGATGTTCACCAAAGACCCAGCCAAACAACTCCTGAAAAGCTACCACTGACATCAGTGGACTAGGAATGCCCTTTAAATGGTAATCAGTTACCTATCACCAATAAACATTAGCTAAGTTATGCTTCGTGCACCTTATTTCTGGATTCCCTTGTAGTTCCATTTTCAAATATCAGGCCAGTATTTTTCATGCTAAAAAAACGCTCTCACAAACCCTTTGTTCTAAATTATCTTCCCACAGACAGTTGCTCAGCTTCCAGTGCCTTCAAAACCAGCTAAGCTAAAGCACCTGAATGCATATTCAGCTTTGAAAGAATAAGGTTATACGCATCTGGAGGAAAGGTCATTTAGCAGATTGATTTGGTCACTGAACATTTTCCCTGCTGCCATCTTAAGACTTACACCTCTAATCAATTGCACTCCCTGCCCTGTGACCTCTGGCAATACTGTTCTTCACTCCAGTGGCAACAGTTCGCTGTCTGCTTCTGAGGCCATGAATTGTACGTGTTGTGAACAAAGCTCCTGGCAGTGGGCAGTATTCTTCTTCTGTCTCATCTCTGTTATCTTAAAGTCATCTCTTTAAAGGAAATAAACTACAGGTGTGTATGCG
>NW_009632771.1:62365-106916 GCF_000690535.1 Cariama cristata | reverse complement strand
CTTTCCCTTCACTTCTCAGAAAGGTCAATAAACGGGATTAAAATTCTCTCACTGCACAACAGACTCTCAAAGCAAGGGCAAAGCACACACGTGCATGAGCAAGTGTGACTGCACATGCTCACACCCATGTGCATAGGAATACACATAACCTTGTGGAATGTACCTCTTTACATTTGTGCATATAATAGATGTTGGTATGGGCCATGAAATCTCTTCACTGCTCCATTGAAAGCAGGATCCAGCATGTATAGCAAAGTGGGATTGCCATCTTGATCCACGCTTTTAAATGCTACAAATCAAATATGTCAAACAATAAATAACACGAAGCAGATAAGAATCTAACTTTACCTAATTCAAAAGAATATGCCAAACATTTTGACTTAGCTTTCTACAATCGTTTCAATTACTTTTTAAAAAAAACCAACACATTAAGACAATTGATTATTCCAAATGAAAAGCAAAGAGGAGAAACACAGAAATACGCTGACATTTCATTTTTCTAATGAGACACTCCTTTCTTCTCCATTGGGTAAAATATATGTAGGCAAGTATACCAAGTCTTAAAGTAAAAAATGAGTCCAGAATCAGAGCTACATATTTCAAATTCAGTCAACAGTTCCCCATATCAAGATTTCCATCAATTTTTAATTTAAAGGTTTACCTCAGGGAAAACTTGCTCATTTCACTAATTCATGTAATTCCATTGAAATCAATGGGACTATTTGTGTTAGTAAATTAGACTCTAATTAACAATTTCATTCTAACTTTTTTCGCCTATTCCAGGTTAAGAACATTATCAGAAATACCTTTTAAATAAATATTTCCTTTCTGAATCATGATAACATAGTTTTAACGAAGAAATTGTGTGAGCAGATTTGAGCTAAGAAAAGTAAGATGAGACAATCTTTACATAATCAAAACCAAGAAATATGTAATTCACTTACATGTTTGACAAACCTCCTGATTTGGTGACTGGCAGGGCAGCCATGTGACATGTCTAAGTCATGCAGCTGAGGTGCAGGTTCTTGGCATGGTTTGAAGAATAAGCCAAAAGGCGTGTGGGCGAACATGGTGGAGGAGGCTTGAAGTCAGGCTACTACCAATGAATCATGCCTTCCAACAAAGTCTAGTGTAACACCAACACTTTTTCTTGCAGTTCAGAAAACAGCTTACTGGATAGTCCCTCAAGAGGAAGAGAAGCTGTTAAGTCTCATCGTGAATACCTGAGATTGTGACACAGCAGCTGGAAGCATTGGTTTGGATGGGCTTGCAGGACTTGAAAGAGGTGATCTAAATCCATGCTTGGGTGGACATAGAGGACAGCCCAAGCTGAGAGAGAAAGTGAAAGGAGTAGGGAGGATCTTTTTAGCAATTAGGTCAAAGGCAAAACCTCCAGAAACCTTGGTTTGGCGGTGAGGACCTGGTTTATATGATTGAGTGCTGTTCACCTGGTTGATTAGGACAAACCACACTTCACTCTCAAAAGCAAAGCTTGAAGTCCTGCTGATTCTGAGATCTGTTACAGCAGTGGATTGGTGGGTCACACAATGTATACACACATGTTTATCGTAGGGAGCTGCAGGGTTCGAGGGCTATAGTTCAGCTCATGTGGAAACCTTGCTTACCACTCCTAGTATGTAAGAACTGCAAGGGGAAGGTAAGGAAGTATCATGCACCACATCTTCCTTTCCTCGGGAAAGGGATCAATATACAACTGTCTCTCAAGAAGTTATCACCTTCATCTCATTTCTCATCAGCAGATGGGAAAGGAAAGCCTGATCTGTCAGCATGCAGGTAATTTTTTTCCCTTTGGAGCTTTCCTTCCAAATCTGACATTTCTCACAGGTATTGATGGGCAGATTTAGCTTTCAAGTATTCATTCGCTCTGTAGCAATGGGATTTGTATATTGCATCACTCAGCATCCCTTTGAGATGGCATGCAAAGAACTGGAAGTGAAAACACCTTCATTTCCTTCCAGCCATACAGTGCAACAAAAAGATGACTGAAGAGGCTGATTATAACTCAAGTTAGAGGTTTCTCTTTTCCACGGTATTTAACCAGTTTCAAAAGGCATCATCTGCAACCAGCTGGATTTCCACATAAGGATTGTCAGAGCATGCTGATTGCCTTTTTCAGAGCATACTCCTCTCTTGCCACGCCAAAATTTCCTGTCTGTCAGAGGTGGCTTCTAGCCATGGAGAGCACCAGGTGTTCTTCCCTGTCATCTTCGTAGGGCAGTCTCTTTCACATGCCCAGTCCTGAAGAATTAGTCTTTAGAGGAAGAGCCAGGGAGCTAAGTGGGCTTTCTATGCATTTAAAAGGTTTACTGAGGTTTCAAACAATCAAACCTAAGGTTCTGATAGTTAATCTCACAAACTATGAGGTACTGGAGAGTTATTTGTTTTGTGGAGAAAAATGGTATGGATTTTGGGCAGCTAACCAGAATTTCTTGGTCTCGAAACAGATTTTGTGCTTGGATAAAGTATATTTTAAAGCTGAATTTTTCAACAAGGGAAATAATTTAGCTTTTCCCAGTATGGTCTGGACATGCATAGTGTTGCATATCATGTGCAACTGTGTAGAGGAATACCAGCAACTTACTTGAGACTGGATTCCTAGCTGTGGGAAAAAATGGCATACAATCTGTGTGGTGAGAGAACACAGTCCATTAATTGCTTATACCACACAATTCAAACAAAGGCTGTCCAAACTTTTATAATCCAAACAGAGAAGAAAAATTCGCTGTCATTGTCACACAATTGCTAGTATGGATCTACCAGTTCCTCTCGAGACATTCAGTATGGTGATGCACACATCATCTTCACAAGTGAGTGGGTATCTACTAATTTTAGAGACAACATCTGCTACGCTGAAAACTTTGAAGGTTCTTTATTAATGATTGAGATGACAGGACAAACTCGGCAAGTTTGCAGGCAATTCAGAATTGGAAGAAGTGGATGATACACCAGATGGGTGTGCTCAGAAGGATCTTGACAGACTGGAGAAATGAGCTGACAAGAACCCCATGAAGTTCCACAAAGGGAAGTGCAATGTCCTGCTCCTGGGTAGGAACAATGCCATGCATCAGCACACACTGGGGGCCAACCAGGCAGAAAGCAGGTCTCCAGAGAAGGACCTGGGAGTCCTGGTGGACACCACGTTTGACCGTGAGCCAGCAATGTGCCCTTGCAGCAAAGAAGGCAAACAGCCTCCTGGGCTAAATGCACTAGACCATTGACAGTGGTTCAAGGGAGGTGATTCTTCCCGTCTACTCAGCACTGGTGAGACACATCTGGAGTGTCTCAAAACAGCCTCAAATCTTCTGTGAAATAAATGGTTCCTTCTGATTTAGAAATTTATTAAAATGGCCTGCGGTAGTCTCTGCGCGGCTCGTCAGCAATACAGGTACTGCTGTCATCTGGCGTCACTGCCTCACTTTAAGCTCAGCCCTGGTGTTCTCCCATATGCTAGTTTGGCCCAGCCTGACATGGTGATGGATCACATGGATTCAGACAGGCACTATTTTCTGCTTGCCTGGGCACAACGGACGTTTTCTTAACCTCATCTCCAGCAGATATGGACAAAAGGGAACTGCTGGTCTCCCTAATGTCCTAAGGTTTGATTTCTCTTACTGGTATTTTTTTCCTCACCATATATAAAACTTGAAAATGAGAGGACCAAGTACATCCTACCACACAAGCTCCCCCATCTCAATTTTTAATTTACCATATGAGATGTTTAGTTTCAGAGGGTGTGTAATGTACCATGCTGGCTCAGTTTATCTGGAGGTCATGGAATCTAATTGTACTTCATTTACTCCCCAAATTGGCTAGCCAGCACTGTGGGCGGCCCTGCCAGAAATGAACCTCACAGTCAACTGCACGTGTGTTTTAGCATAGAACTCTCTGCCCTTGCACATGTAGTGAAAGCAAATATTTGTGAAAAGTGTTCTGGGCTGGGAGCAAGTGGTCCCAAACCAGACTATAGCTTAACTCTGAACCATCCAGTTGTTGTCACTTCTGTCCAGTTTTGTAGGTGCTACAAGAAGTCAGTTTTTGAAGGACTGGCACCAAGGGCTGAATTCCCATTATGCAGAACTGTCCTCTGCATGGGGTTATTTGCGGTATGTGTAAACAAGGCAGCAAGGTGAAAATCAGTTTCACAGGGCATGGAGGAAAGATCTGGTTCCCTTCCAAACTCATCAGATGATTCTTTATTTACTACAAAATCTTCCTGCTCCCATACTTTTGTTTTCATGGCTTTGATTCCCTGATTATTTTTTTTTTTGGTGGAGGGGGGGAGGTGCGATTATTTAATTTTAATTTTTGTATTAAAGAATACAAAACAATTTAAATACATTAATTCAAATACAGTAAGGGATATAAACCCTCATATTACATTTTTTTATTAAATGTTCAATGAAATTTCTAGTAGTAAAATTAGCATGATATCTCACAGACATGGATTTCTGATGACTGCATAATATTAACTAAGTATTTTGCAAGTGTTTAAATATTATTATACCAATTTTGCAGAAAGATGGTCTGAATTTGATTATACCAAAGCCAAAGAAAACCCCAAAACCTCAGATATGGTCATTTCTAAGTCTCACTTGTAATAAGTCGTTTAGAAGTGAATCTGAAATGTTGGTCTTGCAACACATTTTAAAGCAGCATTTCACATTTTGAGGAGCTCTGAAAAAAAACCTTCCAGTATCAGGGGTTGGTCATTCAGATTTCATTATGAACAACCTGATAACTGATTTTATTAGCAACACACTTTATTGCTTATATTAGCGAGACCTCCTAAGAGCTTTCTATTCTGTGAATAAAAACCTTTGATTATCGTTTCTGTTATAAATCTGAGATTGAAAAATAAAATCCATTGTAAGGAAATCTCTTTCTCCACTTCCAGTGCACTGTATAGAGAAGGAAGTTCACATTCCTTCAAATAAAGGACACTTTGCTCTTACAAAACTGCATTTTAAAGGAAAACAGCAATTCGGTCATGTGCGTCCAAAGGTAACTTCTGGCTCTAAATCTTCATTTCAGAGGCACCTATCTCAAGGATGTATTTAATTCTTGTGGCTGGGCAAGAGACACAATCTCAGATATACCTTTTTCATAGCTTTTACTTTTGGGTTGTTTAGGTGTACCTCTGCTCAGCATGCTAGGTGCTGCAAATTCTAGTCTTTGGCACCACTGCTTCCTACTCATGGACCAGGCAACTTAGTTTCCTAACTTAGGGTTGTGGGCACCACTCTCATTTAGCTAGCTAAAACACATTACTGTGCTGAGTGACACCACTCTTGAGTTATTCCTGACTCTGTGTTCCTAAATCCTATTGATGTCATTACTTAAGCTACTTTTGAAAATGCGAATTGGTCTCCAGAAACACTTAGGCAATCTTGAATACTTCATCTTTGGATCATGGATCTCATGGAAGTGAAGTCAAATGTTCTTAAAAACAGAAGGAAGGCAGGTAACACCTAACATTTTGAAAAAAAAAAGAATAGTTCATGCTGGTAATTCTAACAATTTGTTTATAAGCAGAATAGTAACAAACTCAGGGATTTGTATTGCAATAGAATATAAAATACCATGCACTGCATTTGCAATTTAAACATGTATTTAAAAAAAACCTCATGAATCTGCAGGAAAATCAATCACCTGATAATGATGAAGACATTCCTGTGTGTCAGCATAAAAGTATGATGTGTTTCCAGATGCATTTTCCTTGGGTAAAAGAGAAAAATCAAACCATTTCACAGCACTTTGCCTCACTGGACCAAATTTATCTCTGTTGTAGCCTGATGATGTCAACAGAGTTACAGTGTGCATGAATACAGGTCATTGTTTGTGCAGTTGGCAGGGAGTGCATGTGTAGGAGGAGAAAAATGAGATCTTCTAACCCAGATTTGCAGAAAAAACATGAGTATGAGTTTAGACACATACTGCTATTAAAACTGCACCATAATTTTGTCACTGAAAGTTTCAGAACAAATGAGCGCCAAATGAAACAGAACGAGGGCGTTTCTCCAAGGTATTTCCTGCGCGGCTGTCAGCGTTACTGCATGACAGAGTGTGACCACGTGACGTTAGGCTTGAGATGTAAAACACGGGAACCGGCTTTTCTTAGTGGTCTCCAGACCATGAACACCAGCTAAGCTAGGTGTCTGGTTACTACCCAGAACTTACCTGGCACTAATTAAAGTTAAGCAAAAAAAAAAATATCCACATGGACCTCTTGGTTACTTTTGATGCTTGGTTCCCTGGGGAGCAGATTAAGTGCCATGCTAGTTATCCAGTTTTCTTCAGTATAAAGTTTCTTCTAAGTCCTAAAAACCAATTATCTGAAAAAGGATCCAAATGCAATGCAGAAAGCTACAGCACAAGTAGTATCTTCATGTTCTAATACCCTGTGACTTTGGCATTTGCTGTGAAGCTCAGTGGGTCATGTCACCAGGGACTGATCCCAGGTGTGCTAAAGGTCTGTGCCCCATATGGGAGATCCCACTGCTGGGCAGCAGAGATACTCCTTACCACCTGCTTGACTTGCAGGTCCACTGGGAATATCCATTTTTTTGCTTTGAGTCTTCATTGCCCAGTCAGCAATCAATATATTTAACTTCACAGTAGCAGCTTTGGGAAGTATTGAAGTTTTCCAGATGGGTACCTGCAGTACAAGGCAGATTACAGCAAACAGTTGTATGACTGACACACAGGCAAAAATTGTTTCCATCAAGACAACTGAAGAGGTTCCTGCATTATCACCTCCACCCAAGCTTCATTCCCCACTTTACCAGCCTCTACAGTGTTTTGCAGAACTCCTTAGCACCAGTAGGAAACCAGAGCAGGGAACCCTGGAAAATGCGTGAACGTCTATTGTCTAGAAGTGAAACCATTGTGTAAACTGGTCTCTTTGTACACAAGAGTGGAAGGAACCACTGAGCTTGGTATTTTGAAAGAAATGTAGCTTTCTCTGTCAATCATTCCCCTGGAATTGTGTCACTTGTATAAAACTGCTGTGATTTTTGGACCATATCTAATGATTCATAATAGCCGTTGACATCAAAAATAAGCATGTTGTCCTTATTGCTAGAAAGGGTGAATGAAAATGAAAAATATATAAGTTGGAAGTGGACCTTGAAGTACATTGGAGTATGCTGATATGTGCCAGGACAATTTCGAATCTATTCTTCCCTTTCTGAATTTGTATAAAGGAAAACCAAAACCACTCCAGAAATCCCAATCTGTCTGTTTTATGTATGCTACAAATGAAAATTTGCAAGCTTCTGCCAAGGCAATTTGAGATTTCAGGTAGAATGAAATTCATGTCCACAGCCCAGTGGTAAGAAGTGTAAAGGAAGACATTTCTGACAGCCAGATTTACTTTTCATAGACCATATATACCTTCTGCTCTCACCCTGTGTACCACACCCACCTTCTTCCGTTCAAAGGAGGCATCCCCTACTTCCCTGCTGCCCCACTTAAGAAAGAGTACACACTAAATTTGTTTATGGCCTCCATTTTATTAATAGTGGCAATCAGAGGAGCTTTTATGGATATGCTTTGTTCGCTTCAACTCTTGCTTTGTCTTTTGGGTTGGTGGGAACCCCCGCAGGACACTCATAAATGGACAAATTTACAATCTAGCCTGTGTAAAGTGCCCACAGCAGCATCTACAACCAAGTTGTCTTTGTGCTCATGCACCAGCTGTGATGCCAGAGGGCGCGGGGTCAGAGCAGAGGGCTTCCTCTGGCTTTCTGCAAACTGGGATCAGCCAACCTTCATTTATCTACGGTTAAGGACTTGTTTTGGTTTCTCAGATCATGACTCCACAGAGCTGTTTGGATATTTTTAATCGAAAGACAAAGCACTTCCTCTTCCAAACTTGGTGCCTGTAAGGAGCATAACAAACTAATCATTCAGAATAATTAATTCTGTCAGAAAAATCTCCACAATTCTTACTAGCACTGAGTGTTTTGTAATCCTAATGAAAGGAAAAACCTGTCACTGTGATAATTTTCGATTGACCCATTTTCTTCAGTGGTTGGGGAGAGGGAAGTGTTGTTTGTTTTTATCTCTAAGGACCATAAGCATGAAAATGATATCCATAAATCTTGCATTTCAGCCTTGTATTCCCAACCCAGCCTTCAAAGGAAACATTAGCTAGTCAAAAGAGCCCAATAAGATTGTCAAATTGATCATTTGTATATGTGTGGCAGAGTGTCTTTCAGTTACCTGTGACTTCAGTTTCAAAATATTCCCAGGATAGGGAAATATTACTTTTCCCCATTTGTAAATGGGAATCTGAGATGGAGAAAATAAAAGCAGCTTGCCAAGGCCATGGAGGTAGTCCTTGCAAACCTGAGGACTGCAATCCAAATCCTGAGTGCTCTAGCCTAGCGTTTGAAAGCATATCCTCCCTGTGGGTTTTAATGTAATATAAGATAGTTTAGGATTGAGAAACCATTTCTAAAGCAAGTTTTTATGAGAAAGTGTAGAAAACAAAATATTAATTTCCTACATTTGCCTAATATTCTAAACACCTGACTACCAACCTCAGTGAGGAAGCTGCCAAAGAAACACAAACAAAACAAAGAAGCAGTTAGCAGCAAAAATGCCCTAAGTTTTAGAGACTTTTTCGTATTGTGATGTTTTGAGGTCATCTATTTCTTCTGTATTTGACAGCTGAAAGTTAAATGTGGCAGACAGTTGCTTTTCTCATCACTGAAGACAGAATGGTATAGGAAATTTGTTCGTCAATATGCAGCCTTTTATTTCTAGGTCACTAATTTGAATCGATCCCTGATCAGTGATGACTGAAAGGCATTCATATCCGGCAGCTGTTCTGAGGTCTGTGTTAAATGAGGGAGCATCTTAGTTATTTCCCAGCAGTAGACCCTCTCTAGCACTACCCGAACAAGCTGGCAGTTTCCACAGAGAAGCTATGGACTGATTGCACATGGCATTTGAAAAGCAATTAACCTATTTTTGCTGTGTTTTTTAAGGAGGGTATTTGCTTTTCCAAATGATCCATATTTTTTCATGGTAGGCTTTTTTAATATTAAATGGGATCATCTTGCTGCTCTTATATAAATGCATTCTGCTGCGTTCAACTTCATGACTGCAGTTGTGATGCTGCCAGCAGTGGTTGGTTCTTTATATGCACAATAAGGAGTACCAAATCAACAAGCGTAGGTAGTTTCTGTGCGAGGGATTCATATTCTTTAGCTTCAACCATCTACAAGTCTTACATCTAATGTCATCTGTTTGGTCTAAATGAACCATCTAGTCTGCCACTGTACTCCAAATCTCTCAATGAAAAGATACATACAGAGATGCTGTGTCCATATCAAGGATAAGTGTTAGTTGGTTACAGAAGAATTCCACCCTAAGTCTTCAACATTTTTTACATTGCCTTCTATAATAGCTGCAGAAACCCTCTATCACTGTACAGGATATACTGGCTTTGTTTATAAGGACACATCTATATCATCTAGCAGACATTATTGTTGAGAAGGAAAGTTTAATTGCTCGATTCATATTTTCCAGGCACCAGATTCCTGATGAGTAGGTGAAGATGATGAAATACAGTGGAGTTTGTTGTTGGGTATTTTTTTCTAAATTTCTCCCACCACTCTGACATGACCTCCCAAAAGGTTGGCATACAGTATACAATGCACAATATTTTTACTCCCAAAATATCTCTGCTTTGAACAATGCCTTCCACAATTACTTTCTGTCTCTGGCAGTGTGCTGAATCCTAATCATTCATCCACCCGCAAAAAAATTTTAGCCTTTATTACCATCCTTTCTTCCCTTTTTCCAAACATGTTAATTTCTGAACAGAAACAACACTAAAAATCATAATAATGACCTAGTGTCACTAGTTTCCCAACATAATGAGTTGTTGAGGGTTTTTTTAGCATTTTGATAACAATACCATGTAGTCAAATTGTCTGGTAACATTAAAAATTTTTCAGAGAAAGTGTATAACTTGGCTGTAAAAGTTCACTGAAACTTGGCATAAAGGATCTTAGACCAGAAGCAAGTTTGCTTTACAAAGTATAAAATCCTTCTTTCGGATTCTTTCCATGACTTTAAAAGCAACTTTAATTGTTTTCAAAGAGACAAGCCAGTAAACTGTGATGTGTCTAAATACGCTTGTGAAAGAAAACAGAGAGAATGAAAAATCAAACCTAAAATGCGCTCAAGGTTTCATGTAGAAACAAGTTTATTTTTAAATAGCATTTTAAGGAATTTCATAGGCATTTAATTCGCATCCTCAAAGTTCATTCATAATATTGCACATGAAATACACTTCATTGTACATTTTTTTTCTATTTTTCTTAAAGTCACATTTTCTACAATCTCGGGGGATGTAAGGGGAGATAGATGGCAATTACCTAGTCTCCATAGGTAAACAGAAAAACTAAAATAAGGAGAAAATTTTGTTCTCCATTATACCCATATAAATGTGGGTTAAAGGAGTTACTCTTGATTTAGCCTTGTGTGAGCGAGAAGGTTATTACTAGTAATTACTATTTGTATTACACAAACCTTAGTCAGGAATGAGGACCCCATTGCTTCAGGCATTGTACTAATGAGAACAAAAAAGGAAGATTTCAGAGGTCTGAGTGCTTACACTAGATGGAATCAGACAGCCTGATGGGAGAGCCGAAACTATGTAATAGCACCGGTCAACGGAATAGACTTTTTGAGGTCAGAAAACAAAGCAGGTTTGCCTGCATTTGTGGGCATTTCCTCCCACATCTGGGTGGAGAGAAAGATGAAAAATTGGAAATGCATGTCTGAAAATTGAAAAGGAGATGATGGAAACTGATATCACAGTCCAAATGGAGGTAACAGTCAGTCTTTTCGTACTGATTACAGTGTCTTTTAAGTGGGAATAGGGAAAAGTAGTGCATTTGTTACAGTGGAAAAGGAAGAGACAGCGCAAAGAGACAAATAGACTTATGACAAACTCAAGGCAACAGATGGGGATAACGATCTTGACAGCAGCAGTCCAAATAGATATGAAGAGCGCATGGCTGCATTTGTCAGGAACAAAAACACAGGATACTGCAGTAACTGAGATACGTGACTGCAACACCCAAAATGAGTCTGGGTAAGAGTTTTAGCTGTATGGATGAGTAAAAAAAAGGCCTGTGCTTGTGACACAACACAAAAAGACATAGACATATTCTGGAAATGAGGACCCTTGGAGACGTGATCTGCAGAGCATGTCACCCTCTGGAGCTAAGTGGTAGGCCAGATGGTTTAGTTGTTCACAGTGATCAAAATGAAGAGGCTGTAGGGCACACTGAGGACATAGATGTAATTGTTGCAGCCATGCAGGTCGTGGGCTGACTGATGAAAAGGGGAGGGAGAGAGAAGGAGACACTGCAAAGGAAGGGGGAAGAGTAACAGAGATGTAGGAGCCCCAGCTGGAAGCCAGCTTCCGATGCGCTCTTCGTACCAAGTAGCATTTCAGCCTCCGGCCCCTCCAGTACTATTTATGCAGACATCGACTGCGGTACCACTTTATCACACTCACAGCACTTTTATATGCACACAAGTGGCAAAATCTGCTCCTTAGTGCTCTGAAAGAGAGATCATGAAGCATTTAGTTCATTAAAGGACTGCCTTTAATATATTTTTTTTTATTTAGGTGTTTCTGGGAGAACCTATGTATCCTGCTATAGCTTTGGACTTCATTAGATTTCTTGTGCTCTAGTTTCATTGATTTCTGTCTCACTAGTGAGACAGGTCAGAATTAGCACAGTAGCACTTATAACTCTCTGGATCTGATTCAGAATATGCCACTCCACTAAAAATCCAGTATTTTAAAACATCTGATTTTAACCAATCATGTCTTTACTGGTGGACCACATACTGTCAAGAAATGAAAAAACCCAACACATACTAAGCACGCCAAATGTGCTGAGATTTCAGGTTACATTTAGCTGAGCTTGTTTGGAAACTCCAATTTCAGCCAGAGCCCTACAAGTTGCACCCTTCTTCTCTCTATCTCTCCAGAGAAGTTTCCTCTCCTCAGACTGATTTTAAATATCTGGGTTTTGCATTTGCATAGAAATGCAGATGGATTATGCATATAACGCTGTGATTTTGGCACTCAAACATGTGTCAAACCAAAATATTTTTAAGCCAGATGCTAATATACATGCACATTTTTCCTGACTCAAACAGGAAGAGTATTCTTTTAACATGCCTCACTGGTGTCCTTAACATGCACTGATATATACACTGGTGTTCTTAATATATACTTGTTCCTAAAGAATGAAAATTCTTTCTCTGCCTCATTTATATAAAAGGGTTTTTATTGATTAAAGTCACATTTATTCTAATGTTTTAAGGATTTGAGGGTTTTATTCTTTCACTGTTTCTTTAGTTATTCCCTTAGTGAACACCCCACCCCCCCACCCCCGGTTGTTTTTTTTCTTTGCATGTGATAAATCAAGTTACTTTTTCACTCTGGACTCCATTATGGGATCACAGTGGCTATACAAACCACACGGAGTTAAGCAAACAAAGGAATTTTTTCATTTTCTCTTTCATTCAATAAAGTTCCATTTTCTGTCACCCTGCAACCTTTTGACCTGAGTCCTAATGGCACTGGTCACTCAAGGGCAAAAGTTCAGCTGTAGGTTAAGTCTGTATGTGTTTGCGCCGAGCAGGGACACGGTCGGTTCTTGCATCCTGTCGTCTCCCCCCGCCAAGCCCTGCCATCGGTCTCCAAACCCCCGACCTCGCCCCTGCTGTGAGCTCCCCCCACTCCAGCCCTCCCTCTGTGAAGAAGGTAAGGAGGGCTTGGAGTAAGCTTTTCCTCAGCCTTTTGTTTTTCTTGCCGCTGTCAACAAAAAACATTGTCTTATTTTCTTGCTCTGGGGGTAGAAAAAGCAAGAGAGAAATATCTAGCAGGGATGCTTTGGACTGTGCAAACTTCCTACTGCCAGTCATTTTGGTCACTGTAACATTTTCCTCTACTCAGCATCTGTAAGTTGCCTGTATTTCTGAAAGAGACTATGGACCCCTTCCTTGCTCTGGGAAGTGCTTGCACAAATTGTCTTGGGGTATTAGCTCCTGGCATGAGTGATGAACTTCCTGTTTATGCAGTTCTCAGAATGATTTTCCAAGGCGCTCTGAATGCAAATGATACTTCAGGCGCAACCACCTGCCCCAACACTCTCCAGTGGACTTTTCCAGGTGGCTGGGAATAACCTACTGATACGTTTCTGCAGGCCAGTAGCATCGTGCACGTCCCCAGAGACTCACACTGCTAGACATAGTATCGCTCTCCAATTCAGTGGCTCTGGTATGACACACTGCCCTCTCTTTCATAAGAATATGGCACTGTCCAGTCCAACAGTTCCTCCCAGTGAGTTCCTTCCAGCCTCCTCCTGGTTGCCCAACCCCTAGCTCTTCAGGCAGCCCATCCTTCATCACCAGACAGCAGGCCACCAGCCATCCCAGCACCCATACTCAATACAAACCCAAAACACCTGTTTGAATAGGTGAATTGCCTAAGGGATGCAGTGTAGGAGGAGCTCATACCACTGTGGAAGGAGTTTCCGCCCTCCCTGACCAAGGGCGCTGGTGAACAGAGTGCTGTTGAGTCCATTTCTGGCTCTCCAGACCTGTGGGGACAGAGCAGACTGTGTGCAGAGAGGAGAAGACAGATCAGATCTTGGATATGTTTGGCATTGAATAAAACCTCAGCTTTTTCCGTAAAGAAACCTTTGGCTTAGGGGTCTGACAGGCTGCTGTAGCATGAGCCCTTGGCTTAATGAACGAAATTACATTTACCCAGTAACGGCCTGTTTGTGAACTTGCAATGACTCAAGGGACTATCTTGCCCCAGAACTAGGGTTGGCAGAAGTGCAGATAGTGCTGTCCCCCACCATCTCTCCTGTGGGTGGCTATGCTTCAACATCTCCAGAACATCCAACAGCTCCTGATGGCAGCAGAGAGGGCCCAGGTTGTGGAGGAGATTTGTTGGAAGATGGGCAATTGGGCAGCTCACATCCTTGCCAAAAGCCAATACCTCCATCGTAACCATGGACTGTTAGGACTACCTATATTTTCTGATGGAGTAAAACCAGAGGTGTGAGAAGTGTGGAGCAACAGTTTAAAATCATGGACTGACTATAAACTGCAGAGGGAACGCCATAGCCTCCCTTCATTCAGCTGTTCCACCACAGCCACAGCCCTACTTTACTTCTTCTAAAAACACAGAAGACAGCTACACTAGCTAAATACCCACTGATTTTGTAGGCTCCCACAGCCTCAAGGTTGGAGACCTGAGGTAGGAAACCATGCCTGCAAAGATCAAGCCATAAAGGGCACCTGAGCAGACAGCAATAAAGACAGTGAGCACCCGTGCCTTGAGGCAGATGGCCCACAAGTGGCAGATGAGAAGAGAGTCCCAAGCACGTAACTCTGCAGGAGAGCATGGCAGAATACTTGACAGTGATCTCTTTGGAGATTTATGCTTACTTTTCCCTAATTTTATCTCATACATAATAGAATTACCTGAGCTGAATGAAAAGTAAAGTAGTAGCCCCCAAGTTTGTTAACTGGGCTTCTGCAGAAATGTGTTGATGCTACAGGAGACCTTGATACTAAAGGCCAAGCTAGAATGTTGCTCATATTTATGTTCCCTGCCTTTTCTTTAGCGTGCTTTTTTGTGCCTACTCTGAGCTGGCCTCAGAGAACAAGGTGGTCTGTATCAAAACAATTTTGAGCTGCAATTTCTGCATGCTGCAAACTGGTCTTGGAGGAAAAATAGACCTACAGGTAAATGTTTCCTTCCTTATTTTAAGTCTCCCAGCAAGAATGGCTATTGGGACTGCCCTAACTGAGGAAACTGAAGTCTTGACTCAGGCAATCCAGTTATAAATATAGCCTGAGCTTTAAGCGTAGGTGCATCAGTTCCAGTAGAACCCTTCATGTGCTGAAGCTAAGCCTGGGCATAAATGCTTGCTGCACAGGATAAACCAAGCAGACCTCTATCTTTTAGTACACAGAGAAACGTTCTATAAGCTTTAAAACTTTTCTGTCCGGTAAAGATGGGGTTCAGACTGCTTTATTTTAAAGTGATTTGTAAAGATCTATACACAAATTGTTAGAATACACTGAAAAGTTCAGGCAGTTGTCTGGGTATAAAATTAATTGGAACAAGCTTGAGCTGTTAGGATTAACTGAACAAACATAACAAGCATTACTTAGTCAGTGGGATTTTCAGTGGTCCCCAATAGCATTAAAACATTCAGGTATTCTAATCCCCAGGGATTTAAAACAAACAGTTAAAATGAATTTAGATCCTATTATCAGGCAAATCATTAATGACCTGATAAATAGAGATCTGTCTTGACTTCTGGGGAAAACTGGCATAATGAAAAATAATGTACTAATTAGATTTGCATACAAACACAGAAGCTTCATTTTCCGAAGTCCACTGTACTCTTTAGAGACTGGCACGGATCCCAAGGCTGCCTGGCATTGGGATCCCAGGGCTAGTGACATCTAGAACAGGCTGACCATGCCCACACTATACAGCAGCTCACCCAGAGTCTTCTTCAGTACCATGAGTCCCTGAGATGTTCTTATTACTCATTGCATGTTTTGTTCCAGTTAAAACTGTCTAAAATAGCATAGGGACTGTGTTATAGCTGCCAGTAAGGACTGAAGTTATTCATTGCCTTTCTTAGCAGGCGACGTGGAGGCCAGTATGGGTGTTTGAGGGTTGGGATGCTATCAGAGATTTGTTTAAGATAGATTGAGGCCAGATTGGTACAGTCATGTCCTCTGAAATGAACCCTTCTTAGCCACTCCCAAGCTTTGTCACAGTGGTAGCTAATTGGGGCAGTCCAAAATGGAGTCAGGGAATATGGAATATGGAAAACCAAGGACCCAGTGCTTGAGGGGATTGTGGCCTCTCTTTTGTTTATTGGGGTAGTCAGACAGTCAGAGAATGCCTCAGAAATAAGGGAGGACATGCAGCAACCCAAACATCAAGAAGATGCTGTTTCAGCTTCTGCAGTGTGCCTGTTAAGTTTCAGGTGACTACAAAAGTCAAACAGATTTAGTTGATACATTTGTACAAGCTGTCAGGTAGGAGACAATGTTAAGATTTTTAATGAAAGCTGAGGTTCCTCCTTAATCACTTCACTCTGACAATGAAAGCTTTTGGAAAAAAAGCAGAGACATCTATCACAAGACTTAGGAACATTAATGTTGTAAGGTAATCACCTTCTGTGGAAATTGTTTTCTGGCAGGCACTGGTATAGGTTCTTCTGGGAAAAGGAGGAGTATTTATGTGTCTTGTATAGCGCTATTTACCTTTTTTATATATATATATAACCAGATACACACATAAATGTTCTGCTAAACTCAGGTTAAATTACATCTTTACACACTGCAGTCAATTTATTCTGGCTCTATTTAGTAGATGCACTAAAGAACATTAAAACATTTTCCACTAATAATAGATTTCTAATAGATTACCATAGAGTTAAAATATATTATTTATAATTTATATTTCATATTATTGAAAAAGTAACAACAAAAATTTAATCGAGACCACAAAGTCATAGCTGTTTTAGAAAACATTTTTTGCATGTGTGCTCTTTAACAGGAAGGTATTTCTGTAATAACATCTCATTTTGCATTTTATAAAGATTTTACAATCTGTTAGTAAAATGGGATTAAAAATGGAAATTCATTATTTATAAATGTTCTTTGAAATATACGTATTTGACCCTGAATACTCATCTTGTTGCAACTCTTTTATAATCATATATCCTTGCATTCCAGCATTTTTTAAAAAAAGTTGGGTTTATGTATTAGCAGATCAAGAAGGAAAACAGCTCACAGAGCCACTTGGCAGAGTTTAAAGTAGGTTGGATGCAATAGTTACCAGTAATTAATTGCATAAATGTCACTCTCAAGACTTGAGAAAATGATAGCTCACATGCTGCAAATTCCACACTGACACTCTTTTTGTCTTACAGAGGAAAAGCGAGGTAAAACATCAATGTATTCTTCAGCACCGGGGAAGATGACACTATTTGCCTTACAATCCAAAGGTAATATTGAAATCACTGCAGAGGGCAACGGTGAAGTGTATGGTTTGCCACAACGTCACTCAAGGCCTTATGTGGTTCATTAGCTTGAGTGGACCCTAATAGCAGCACACAATTCAGTTTGAGTGTGCGTTTCGGGTTTTGCTGCAGCTACACGACTGAATCTTGTCCAGGCTCTGACATTAAAAGCTAACTTGCACATATGCCTACCCAAACTACAAACCCCATGCTAATCTCAATGTAAACCTACCCTGGAACTGACCTAGAAGACCAGACATTGACTTGAGGTCTAGGAGACCTGGCTTTCATCACTAAAGAAAATGCATCTTTAAATGATGGGAAGATTTTACTAATCAGCTATTAGCTCTCAACTAATGTGCTTTTTGGAGGGCTATCTGACTGTACCATTGTCTCTTCCCTTTTCATTGTTAATCTGCCAGATCCAGCTGAAGGGAGACGTCTCCAGAACAGGTTGATTTATACCAGGGAGAGTTTCTGGACTGCTGAAATCAGGGAAGCAATTTGGCACTCAGCTTCTGCCATTTGCAAGGAAAAATGTAAGGCGGGGGGGTGGGGGGGCGGTGGGTAGGAGTGGAGGATGTGCCTGAAAAAAGCTAAGAATTGCTAATAATGGTTTGGCAGGACTGTTAATAGCTTTTCTTCTTATTCTGATATTCCATGTTGATAGCCCAGTGGTTTGTTAATTGATTAATTGTTTTTCAAAAAGTTTGCACGTTTTTGAGTGGCCTTCCATGGTTTCAGCTATTTTCATTACCGCATCACCGTTAGCTTTTAAGTACTTGCTGGCAAAGTGATACACATGTGGTTAACACATGAGTATCTATGAATTGGTTTCTTTAAAAGGGCCCATGGGATAATTCTTAAAACTGTCTGTCTACATGCTGTCTCATTTTTACTAGGAAAGGAGGGGTAGTTTGAAGAGGGACACTTGTAAATTGAATTTACTAAAGCATGTGATCCAGATTGATTGTAGTCAAGCATGCTTGCTTCAGACCGGAGTTTAGGGAGACCCTATGGTGGGAAGCTATAATGTATACTAAGTGATGTTACTACAGCTCTGAGAAGTGAGGGATTCTCCAACCGTCAGCCTCAGAAACAAATCTTTTTTAAAAAACACAGATTTTATACCCCTTTCCTGTTTCTTCTGTGTCACAAGGGATGTGTTTAAAGTGAAGGCAGACGCAGGCCACCGTCCTGGCTTCCCGGCACGCTAGTTCGATGGGTGTATTGGAAGATGCTGGGGCTTGTTCCTCACCTCTGCACATCTTTTTTCCCCAAAGTGAGGACTGGGCACAGTCACTTCCAACCCTAACATGTAGCCCAGAGTTACTGGGGTACACGACTATGGGGCACATCACCCAGCTTACTTAGATGTCAGTGGGGGCATGGCCCAGGTGACCCAAAGCGGACACAACCCTAAAGGAAGGACCCAGCCAAAGAAAGGCCCTGAAAATGGGAAATGGGAACAGGGGCTGTATCACATTCTGCTATTGGCAATTCCAGACAACTGCCATCATTGGAAACAACAGTCCGGAGGGCTCACTGCCTACAGCCACCTTTTGTTAACCGTTTTCCAGACCCCTGTAAGCCAGAACAAGGGCAGTTTGGGCCCATGCAACTGCTCATTTAGGCATTATGAGAAGTGAAGTCTAAGCATCAAAGCCAATCCATTTCAAACTTCAAGACGGATTTTTCTCTTTTCTTTCTTCACTGTGGCAGTGACTAACAATTGGCACAAACTATCCAGGCAAGTGTTGGATCCTTTGTCTCTCAAAGCCTTTAAATCAAAACTGAATGTCCTCCTGGGTTATACACTTTATCTAAAAGCAGACTACAGGTTTCAGTGTAGGAGTTAACTGGAAGAAATTATGACATCTTTAGGTGAGGTAAGACTGGGTTATCTAAGGCCAGAAAGGAGCATTACATAAACCAACAAGTTTTTAGGGAAGACTTCTCTCAGTAACCCCTTTATTTCTTCTCTGTTCCGATTGCTATAATCCATCCACCTCTTAGCATTAACACCTAAACATAAAATCCTAGTATAACTTGGAGAGAGCCATAGGGGTATACACAGAGCAGTGAGTATCTATATCAGAATTTCTCATTCAATTCAAACAGTGCTGAATTTCTGGAAAAGTCAGGTCTTGATTCACCTAATACTACAGTAAACACTAGGAATTTTTAACTGTTTCTTTTAACAGTGTCTCCACGATCCCACTAGTTTTAAGTAAATATATGATTTAGACCTGCACCCTCTCTCTCTTTCTCCTTGAGGTTGAGGCTTTTATTCTGAGCAACTCCCAGGCACCCTTAGTTGTGGAAGTAGCCCTTGTTATTTGTACCAGCTAAACAAAACTATTTCAAGAGCTCTGTCCAAGGAAAAGCTAGAAAGAAGGTAAGTATTAAAACCTCCCTGCATCATTTCCCCATACCTGTAGCAAACAGATAAGCCCTTCATGAGGTCGGGCAATGTTTCCCAGGCAATTGCACAAACTGGCAGTGCCCAGCCAGTGGATCTCTCGACATCACTAATTTGCTGAGGATGGAAATGAGACTGCATTTGCCTAATGCATCCTGGAGCTTGACAGAGATAATTTTGCATCCAAACTGTCAGAGAAGGGATGGAGCAACAGGCAACCTTCTTCCCATGCAGACAGCTGCAATGAAGACATGTCCCTATCCACGATTTGTTGAATGAGACCTAGATGATAGTAATCCTGTTGTAACAACACAAAACCAAAACTGAATTCATTCATTTTATTGAGCACCGTAGATTGACTACAACAATGAAGTGGTAATACCTGTCCTCCACTGATATTATCTTTATTGTTCACAGCTTAATTGTCCCTCTAGAACTAGGATATACAAATGTATTATTAAAATGAGACATCTGGCAGTGGCCCTAAATGCCTCTATGTCAGGAATTTACTGTGTATAACTTGTAACAGTAAATCTGTTGTGCACATCTGCAGCGGCAGAGAAAATCACATCTGACAGCAATGATACAAAACATTCACAGGAGCTTTGCAAAGGCATGAGACTGAATGAATCCAGGCTTTTACAGTCCTTTACGATCTTCACTGAACCTGATCGAGCTGAAGAAACCCATTTTATGGCACTTTTCTCAATTTCAAATCAGCCATCACTTCTTGAAGCAGGACACCAAGAAATCTTTCAAATAAATATGCCTATAATGAATTATTTTTCATGGCACATTTTGTGAACTGGAAATTGTGTAAATGTTTGTGTGTGCTTTGTGGATCGGGGCCTAGCTGTTTTATCTACCAGAAATAATCTTAGATGCACACGTGAAGAAGTAAACTCAAAAGACTCCTAAACAATCTATGTCTCCAAGTTACTACCCCAGAACTTCCTTCCTTTAAGAGACATTTGTAAGACAAGGATTTCCTTAAAAAACACCCGGTAATATTCTTGTAATTAAGGAAATATTAACGTTTCTATATAATTTCATCTTACCCTAGGTTTAAGAAAGAGAGAAAAAAATTGGAGCAAAACTCCACATACAAAATCTCATTCCAGAAATTATTATAGGTTTCATTTAATGGGTACACAGTTTTGTTTTGAATAGTCAATGTTCCCGAAAGGCTGGTAATATAGGAAGTGACAGAATTTAAAATTCAAAATTCTAATCCTCTCCTGGCCTCCCCAAATAAAAAAATTTAAAAAAAAAATTAAAAAAAAGGAATTCCTTAATATTCCTTTTTTAGTATGAGAATCAAAGTTATAATATGGAAAAATAATTTACACTTTTATTTTAAACATGCAAAGTCAGGTGTACTTTTTTCAGGTCCAATAAGGAAAAAAAAGACACGCTAGTATGAATACTTGTAGGACATCATATTAAAATAACAGATTTACTCTTAACAGAATACATAATGTTTCATATTGTCTGAGATATGCAAGTTTTCACAGAATAAGTGACATTGAACTTGCCAAGTTACAGAAAATACTGACTTTATAAACAAGAGCACAGATTTGCGCTGTATTTTACAGTGGTTTTTTTTCAGACATAGCCATAGTTTATCACAGTTATACAATAAAGTAGCTCTTTGGTGATATTCTCATCTGGTAATTACTTCTCATACTCTGCCTTCATGTGTATAAATTTAAAATAGTGCTGTCAGATAAGCAAGCCAGAGCACTGATTTTTTTCTACCCAGACTGATACCCAGCTTTTTCTACATTTCTAGAGCAAGGCTATATTCTGACATATGTTCTGCTGCTTCTCAAAATCAACAATAAGTACTTCTTAGTACAGAGTCAGAAAATACTTTTTTATTTCTGTAAGCCTGTTTTGCTTGGAAATTGTTTTTCTTTTTCATGACAGTGAAGAACCAACTCTCATATCAATAAACGTTTCATTGTCTTAATGTAGCATCCAGGGGAAATAACACTACATCTCCAAATTCTCTCCTTGCTGTTTCATCAGACCAGTAATTCCCTATCTGGGTGACACAAATGACAAGCAAATCATTAAATGCCCCTATATATTCTAGATATGGTTTTGCAAGTCACAGAGGGAATCTTGCAATTCTTCCTCAAGCAAGAGAAGAAAGCAGAGGCTGTGTCTGTGCACAGAGAGATAACTCATACCAAAACATGAAAGTATCTCACCAGGAGGGAAAAAAAAAAACAACTATGAAGCTGCACAAACAAGGAAAATAGAGAGAGTTACACACTGAGGCGAGCACGCCCACGTATTCCTGGCATGAAAGTGTGGTAGCTAACTGCTCTGTTACAGGGAAGTGCCAGCTGCAGAGCAAGCATTGCTAATTTTAAATGTCCGGAGCACCACTTCTCAGCTAGCAACATCTGAAGTATGGAAGGTTTTTAGGAATATCAGGATCAACACTTAATATTGTACCAGAAATATAAAATAGTAATATATTTTGGTCACATAAAATGGAACCAGTACAAAATCAGGAGAACTGGCTTTATGTACTTCTTGCAGCATACAGCTATTAGCAAAATGCCTTTTTTAGAATTAACTGATACTTCCAAGTGACCTATATTGCAGTAATAAACTGCATGGTAAACTTGCATTTGCTCTGCCATGTGCACGCTCTTTTGCGAACAGGTATCATGTGAGAATCCAGGACTGATCTCAAACATCTCCAGTTTGTTGTACTTTTGGACGATGGGCGAGTGAACCCTTTTATTAATGAGGTTTAACATCAGTCCTGCTACGCTTTCTCTCTGCTTGATTCAGGATACTAGCACCATCATCCCCTGTTCCTTGGGGTTAACTCAGTATATCAGCACCATCCCCTGTTCCCTGGATCCAGAGAAATCATATTCTACACTAGAGTGTGCAGCGTGGTGTCATATGGAAAGAAGCCATCAGGAAGAACAAGATTACAAACCAGCATAAGGATGGGAAAGGAAAGCTTAAGCAGAATGTATTCCTTCAAACTGAAACCTGGCCAGTGCCCAGAAGTTAATATTTCCACTTGTGTGAAATTTAACTGCCATGGGGTCTTGAACAACAGTAATCGGTCACCACATTACTCTTGTATCCCATCAGAAGGACAGGCCTTTAAACAGTGCTGCGTACCTGGACAGTGGGGTGTAAGGTCAATATTGACAGAGGGAAGCTTGCCACCTACTGAATCACCACTGGAGTCACCCCGTAGCTGAACCACATATTAGAGAACTGGAAGCGTGTGCTGCCATGCTGGAAACCATTGGTGACGATGCTATACCGAGGTCTGAGGCAGGAGAACTTCACAGGTTGCAGCTTTTCTGTCTTGTGGTTCCTTGGCACAGGAAACATGAAGTGTACACAACAGGCTATAAAATCCACTTTTAGTATAAACCACAGAGCTTGACGCGCATGAGGCTTGAGAAAATAGTTTCCATTTTCTGTAATAGTGATAGTGTATACAACTTCTACCTGTAAATGTAAAATACAAACTTGGATTATCTAAACATCCGCCTGCAAGCCTCTCACAGCTGCAAAACCCCTGAAGGAGCTGAAGGAAGAAACATGGCAATGGTTAGCGCTACATTGAACCACTGGAAAAATAACGACTGATCCTTATTAAAATCTTAAAACTATTTGAGAGGTTTTTTCCAGACCATTGAAAATGTTAAGCTGGTGGTGAGTCTTGAGCTCATGTCAGTTTGCTTTCTGTTCCTGCTGCTTTCATTACTGTTGTATGAATCTGACCGTTGTTACTTGAAGATTTGCTGCAGATGTTTGCAGAATGAGTTTTAGCTAACCTGCGCTAGTTAACCTCGTGCCTGCTCGCAGGCTTTCCTCAGGTACACCAGTGGAAACACAGAGTAATAGGTAGGATAAGCTTCATTCAGGGTTTACTTTTCCTTTATGTATGTAAAACAGCAGTACAACAGGGTTAAGCAACAAACCTAGTTTCAGTGCTCCACATTTCACCATTCCTTTACTGCTTCATCCCTTTGCCAAGGAGCTTCATTCATCCCAATGTACAGTGATAAAAGCATTCACCCCACTGGCTTCTGTAGGATTCCTCCCCCTCTGAGCTCAGTAACTCTCTGTCTGATGTAAAGTAAGTGAAAAACATGCTCTGCCTGGGGCAGGGCAATGGCAGAGTGGGTATCCTTGGCATGGTGAAGCTCCCATTTTGGCTAATGGGCTTGGTCCTCACCGCTCCAGCAACACTTGGAAAGCAGAGCCCGTTTGGGGCTGAGGGCTGCAGCTGCAGTTACATAGGGTGTAATGATACCAAGTCATGGGATTCAAGTGTCCAGCATGTCTGCAGAGGGCACGTGCTGCAAGGAAGGGGACGGAGCAGCGTGTCCCTGTTGGAAGGGCGGCAGGTTGCAGCCACTCCAGACCAGAGATGGCCCAGGGAGCCCAACTCACAGACGGGCCCCAGGCCCGGTTTTTGTGAACTCGTTAGACAGGCAGGCTTTTATTTGCATGAAAATAGACTTTAGGAAGCCATTAAAATGTAACAAAAAAGTATTTAATGCCCTAGCTTGTACCGAGCTTATATTAACCTCCTTATTAGACCTTTCTTTTCTCTTTTTTCTTCTGCTCCCCTCCCTTGGCATGGCTCTGCTGCACAAACAGCCCATATGGAAAACAGCGCAGCCTGGAAACACCTAGCTCTCTCCATCCTCTTTTGCTCTTGGCTTTTGCAGCTGCTGTTTTCTCAGTGTTGTCTTGGGGCAGTTTCCTGTTGCCATAGCTGATAGCCTGCCAGCGCCTGCCTGGGCCTTTCAAGTGTCAACACTGCGAAGTTTGCTGCGATGGCCAAACGCTTGTTAATGAGATATAGCAGCTGGGTAGGGGTGAACCACTGAGATGTATAAAGGCACGCCGCTGGTGCAGGAAGCGATGCCTTTTGAATCTTTTCAGCGCTCTGAAAGCATTCAAATCAAAGAGGGTATGTTGTATTCATTAATAAACCGAAGTTCCCATGCAACTGTGTTAAAGCCAGTAGTTTAACTTTGCAATGGACAGGTGATTTTTTCAACAGTGTTTTACACCGGAAGACAAAGGGCAAGAAAACAAGAGTTTATGTACTGCCAAAGGCATTACTTCCCTATCTAGCAGCCAGACAGAATTGTTAAACTGAGCTAGGTATTTGCCATTTCCTGACAATAAAAGCTTCTTTTTTCCTTTATTTTTTATGCTTCAAAGCTCACAGAAGCCTGCTTGATCTCTGTCTCTCACACTTTTTTAGATCCATTTCTTAATTTTTTGTAAACCACGGTTAAAAGCTAGAATGAAAAAAAAAAAATCCAAAGAAAAATAAAAGACAACTTGTTAAAAAAAAAAAAGCCAAAGAGCCTATAGACAGGATTAATGACCAAAGCTGCTTTCATTCAACTGGAGCAGTCCATGTGATCTGTAGTCTGCATCTGTTTTGCTATAGCAGAACATAAGAGTGCCCAACAGCTGGGCAAAACAGGCAGAAAGCAAAAACAAAAGAAACTACCATACAGTGCAAAGTTTTAAAGGCAACGTGAGCCAAAGAGCATCTTAAAGACTTTTCCAGCATTTATTTCTAATTGGGTTGGGACTTTTTCCCTTTTCTTCTCTCTCTTTTTTCTTTTTTTTTTTTCTTTTCTTTTTTTTTTCCTTTTCTTTTTTTCCTTTTTTTTTTTTTTTTCTTTTTTTGCAGGGAGGAGAGGGGCAGCTGGGGAAAAGATTGAATGCTAGGAAAACATGTTTAAAACTGAAACAACCACAGTAATAATAGTGACAAAATTGCTTTGGAAAAGTTAAACAAAAGAAGTGTTAGAAACAGGAAAGGGCCATATGGCTCAACACGCCTGCCATTTTCTGGTTTATCTTAATTGTTTCCCTCACTTCTCCGCAAATGAATACAAGTGTCTCAGACTCATTTATATGCTTTCATTTCCCTTTCACAGTAACTTGTTCCAAGGTAATTTAAGCCAAGCCACTTAAGTGATATTTAGCTATTTGACTGTTTAGAGAACAGCAGTTTAGCTATATTCATCAGTCCACTGAAGCTACTGTACTTGTTTTCAGAATTTAGTTACACCAATCAACTACCTGCTAAATGGCCTTCTTTGGGGTAAACTAAGTCACCCAGGCCCTGACCCAGAAGCCGTTAGGGTCAAGAGGAGTCATGCCATTCACTTTAACAGATTTTAGTTCAGGCATATTCTTCCACTCTAAAATTTATTTCCTGTGAAATAAAAAAGTTTTGGGTGGGTTTTGTTTTCTTCCCAGAAATGTAGGCATTTAATCTATATTTTCTGTAAAATGTTTCATTTTAAGATAGTCATATATCACATTGTTGTAACTGAAATAACAGATGAAACCTGAATTCTCTGTAATACTTCCCCAAAAGATTTTCCACCAGAGTTTGTCTTTGGTGAGGGAGAGAGAGAGAGTACTGAGGCTTAAAGGATATTTTTATATGTGAAAATTTCTTGCAAATAGAAGAGTTCATATCTGGCCAGCTCTACTCTGAGGTAGGCTGTGATCATTTTGGCCTTGATTTTAGCTGTTATGATCCCTGTGCTGCCTACCTGGTTGTGCAGACATGACTGTAGAACATGTGGAAAGAGACCGAAGAAAGGTACATTTAGATGTCTGGGGATGGCCATGATGCAAAAAGGACCCTAAGTCAGGAAGGAAAGAGGGTCAAAACAAAACACTTCCTATTAACAATAACATCAAGTGAAACCATGGCAAGCTGTTAAGCCTTTAAATAAACATACCATGACAAGCTGAAGCATAAGCTTCAACCAGCTTGTTAGAACACAGTCCTCTACCATGACAGAAGTTAAGATGTTCTGCATGCACGAAGCTTGTGCCAGGGCACAAGCCGCATCTTGGCTACTCTGACTACTCGGAGTAAACAGCAGGTTGTGGGAGAAGCAGTGTTAATGGAGGAAGACAGCATTTTTTTTCATCCTCAGGCTCTTTTCAGCCTCAGAAAATGCTGACTTGTAGAATCTGCTCAGAAACCTCTTGCTCAGACACAAGTCAGTAATTTCGTTCATTCTTACAAAAGATAATGAATGATTAATAAATGAGCCAATTCAGTGAATGTCTGGCCTGTGCTCCTCCCCATATGGCTTCAAGAAGATAATTGCAGCTGTGGGGACACAGAAAGGAGGGACAGACATCTGTTGGGCAAGAGTGGAGATAATTTTTTTAAAATCAGTTTCTGTAGGTTTACTCACTTTACGGACAAAAAGGAAAAAAGGGGATTCTCATATCAATTACTTCACTGACTGCTTAAAACAAGGCGGGAATATAAGTATATGCTTCCTTCTTCCACCATAGTAACACCACAGACTGGGGAGTAGTGGGTTTTCTAGGGTGACTGGACCAGAACTACTGCCTTCAGCAGAAGATTTAAGTGAAAGGAGTTGGAAGGGAAACCAAAGTATACCCAGATCTGTCCAGTTTTCTGCTGCTTTTCTAGTAGTTTTAGAGATTTACAATACTGTCAAATCTGTAACTCACAGTATCCCTGAAAACCAGGGAAAAGCTTAATAGAGATAGTTGCTGTTATTGTCACAGACAATTCGTTCATCTATTGCAAGGGCAGGGAAAGTGTAAACTCCTCTCAGAGATGATCCCAATAAAAAGGATAAAACATTTTTAAGGTCCTCTGCAAAGAACATCTCAAAAGATGGCTGATGTCCTTTGGAATCACTCACATTTGCTACACAATTTGATTATATATATGCAAAAACACCACAATGAGGGGCAGGGGGTGAGGGCAAGCAGCTTTCCCAGATCCTGAAAACATTGTCTAATCTTAATGTAGAACACGACTGTGCTTTCTGATAGGGCTCATGGCATGTCTGTTCCCAAGCCTAGGCTTAATTCTTAAGCTTAGTTTTGGCATAAAATCTCCAAATCATGGCTTTTTCCATTTTAAATGCCGCGTTTACACCTCTGACTATACATGTCTTATATTACAGTATCAGCATGTGGTCTGTACTTCAAATACATTGTCTTTTACTTTGGATGTATGAGACTATCTAAACCGCAGACAGACAGACTGTGACTGGTTTCTTCCTTGCTTAAGTTACTCCTGACCCTTTTCTCAGCTTACACTTTCTAAACATAACTTTACAGGTTGCTTCTGATGTCTCCTCCTCAACTCTTTGGTTTATTGGATATTTTCCCTGACTCTAGATACATAACAAGACTGCTGTTAAATGCCGGCTCCTGAGCATGAGGAAGAACATCTTTTCCCCAGATTTGTCCTTTGCACCTTAACAAAAAAGCCACACATTCACTGTCTTTTTCCTTTCATTCCCAGAACAGTAGTTATACATGCATGTTTGTTATGTCCCTTTTTCAGAGGAAGACGGACTAAACCCATAAGAATCTCAAATGTTCCTGTCTTTCCAACAGAGATACTTCTGTATCTCTACAGTTTCCTTCAGTGTGCTTTCCTGCAAGCCTGCAGTCCTCATCTTCCCTCAAGGAATTACAGACTCTGAATGCCTGTTACTAAAACAGGCATTTGGGGCATTTCCGCAGGGGAACAGTGTAACTTGTTTTAGACCCCCTTCTCAGAGAGCGCCTACAATAAGCTGTGTGGATCATGGATAGGAATGCTGGAGGGGATCCCAACGCTATGTTAGATCTGCCAACCTGACAGGTTCAACAGAAACCTCTGAAGTTTCCTGTCCCCATGCAGTGACCCGTAGCTAATCTGCATGACAATATATTGTGTAATTGCAGGAAGCCACTGCAGTATTATTCAGGAACAGGAAGCTTGGGAAAGGTTTACAGCCACCGCTATGGTGATGAAACCTGTCATTACCTTGCGCACTGTTTCTTCTGAAACATGGATGCCATTGCAAAGTCTTATCACTCAGCTTTATAGGGAAGATCTGCTGAAGTAAAAGAATAACATAGGAAGAGCAAAAAAGAGACTGGGCTTGGTTGATTGCTGTCATGATTACATTACACAAGTTGAAAGACAGTTTCAGCAATTGCTTATTGTGCATGAGAAGACAGAATTGTTTGCCTTCAGTTAGGCTTCAGTTAAGTTTACTATTCCTTATCTCTTGTTTAAGGTAGTACTTCAAAGGAGTACTTGCTTCTTGCTCTGACTCACGTGGGCACAGCAATGGGATGCCATGTGGGAGATGCAGATTTGAGAGCATTCATGTGCTCCCAACCCTCAGGCTAACAAGAGGCAGGCAATTCTGCCAACTATTTTCTCTGCTAATTTAGATTAACTCATTAATTCATGCACAGAACTTTCAAAAAGCAGAATTATACCCACATGCTGAATATGACTAGCAAGCAAAGAAACACATCACAGACCCCCAGTAGCTGAGATTTGGATACTTTTGTAGCCAAATGAGTATTTTAGGATCCCTGTTCACAGTCCAGAAGAATGAAAACAGAGAAAAGACTGTTGGTGATGGAAACCTATGAGATCCCAGGACAAGAGCTTAAAATCAAACACAGTTCAATAGGTAACGATGTTCAATGAAAAGAAGCTGCCCATAGCTCAAATACATGAGAGCAGTTACACTTTCAGAAATTTCCCAAATCAGGCTGATTCTTGCTATAAACTAACTTTTCAAATCTACCTGTAAAAATTCTGAACTACTCTTTTAATGAATATCTCAAGCAGGCAACCATCAGGTCACCAAATGCAACAAACACAAAGATGATGAGGTATTGACCAAATGTAGACAGACAACACGGCCTTCAGATTTAGAAATTAGACTGTCCACAGCAGAGAGCATTGTCAACTCAGGGATGACACAATGGTGGTTATGCTAATATGATCTTCTCTTAGGAAAGTAATTGGTTTAGCTGGACCCAAAGGAGGCTATGGAAACTGAATATACAGTTTACAGAGATTAAAAAGGGTACTAATAACTATTGCTAGAACTGATTGAGTCACAGATTCCTTGGTTCACTAACCAAGATCTTCTCTATCACCCCAAACCCTCTGGAAATAGATTTGACAAGTTTGATAGCACAAAGTGCTACAATATCTCCAATGGAGGGAGAGGTATTAGTTCAAATTTTTATTAAGCTGTGTTGCTCTTCTGAGATTAAGTTTTGAGTTCAGTATCATTTTAGGCACAGAGAGCTAGAGTGTATTTATTTGAAGTAATTCTGAAATCAATATTATTTGTGTTACAGTAGCATGCCAATACCCAGGTTGTGGGCTATTATGTCTACAGAGTCAGACAGTAAGAGACAACTTTTGCCTCAATGAAGAATGTATAATAACCTAAACATTTAGAGTAGAATACAGGAAAAAAACAATTGGACCAACAGTTGGTCAGAGACAGGTACAGTCACCATAGTTCAGACTCATCTGTCCAAATTTCAAAAGCTACAAAGTACATGCTTATGTTTGGTGGACTTTTTCTAGACTCATTTTTTAATCAATAGAGAGAATCAAACCCTTCCAGGGTAGAACTTATTTCATCTAAAATGACCATATAAGATTGTTAGATGGACCACAAGCATCTGTTTTTCTCTTTTTGTTGGAAAGGCAATACGAACTTGTAGATCATCTATGTTGTTGGTGCTGCTAAAGCCCACAGCTGGGTGCCATGAACCTCATGCTGTGGGCCAGGGAGCAGTGAGAACAGACTGCATTGAGAGGGAAGGCAGCCCGGGAGCTGCGGGTCACAGCAATGCAGACAATGCAGCAACCTGCCGGACAAGGGACCAAGCCCCACGGCAGCAGGGCAGGGCAGGGCAGATCCGGGGATGATGATCAGTATCAACTGAGAGCCCGTTAATCACTCCGCAAATCCATAGTGGTGCACCAAGTGTAAGGCCAAGCAGCAAAGGCAAGACAGTAGATCAGGATCAAGGTCCAAATGGGGGGAGATACAAGACCAGACTCAGGCACAGCTCCAGTATAGCTCAGGCAGAGACCAAGGGTGAATGCCAGAGCTTAAAAGCAGCTCCCAAACAAAGAAGTAGCCTCGCTGAGGTGTGTCATGGCTGCACACCTAAATCATCTCTATGTTGGCCCTGAGCCCAGGCAGCCAAATTTCCCCAAGGGTGGATGTCCTCTGGGTGCTGTCACCCTGTTGCCTAAAGCTTGCTCCAGTACCTTCTGTATCAGACCACAGAATGACTGCAAGTCTGGAGATGCAAAACTTGATAATCAAGCACAGGTAACGCTTTGGGAGTCTGTGACCTTCACTCACAAAGTGTTTGGAGCAAGTTGCCTTAGAAGTAGCCAAGTCACATACTTTGAGGTCAGTCCACGCTGCAATTTCTAGTCCAATGTCTGCTTTGGGAAAATGAGTGTACACAGCTAAACCATACTGAAGCTTGGACTAGACGAGTTTCCCTGTTTGTGGCATGTACCAAAGTGAGCTCCCTTTGGTACCAGTACCACTCTGACATACATGCTTCTATGTAGTTTCATTATTCACATCTGTGTTCAGGGTCCTGGCAAAGCTTGCTCAGCTCATGCTGTTGCCTTTTTATTGCAGTGACACTGCTTTTGCTGTCCAAAATACCTTTGATAACTGTACACTTGCAGTACATAATGGAAACATCTTGTATAGGTGACCTTATAGCAGAAATGTGTTTTAATGGCCAGAATACTGTTACTTTGAAGGAACATTGTACGCTGCCATTAGTACTATTGCAATCTTAAGGACTCTTGTGGAGGAGGGTACTACTCATTCTAAGAAAAGGTATCTGATCTGGCCCTAAATGGGTAACTGTTCAAAAAGCAAGAGAGCTCTTCTATTTAATCAAACACTTTTTTAGAGAAGAGGAGGAAATGAAGGAGCAGAAGAGAAGAAGGGGAGTGAGAATATGCCTAAGAACATGTTCTAGTGGTTTCAGTCCTTGGTTTAAGTCAATGTCTCCCATGTCCTTGAGAATACCATTGGCATCCAGTCACTCAATTTTAAGTACACAACTCTGAGCTGCCTGTACAATTCACTTGTGTTTTTTTCTGGTTACAAAAGGTACAAAGAAAGAGAAAGAGAGAGAAACTGTATTTCAAAAGATTAGTGTACATGTTTTAATCACTCATGCTTATCATGTTCAAGATTACACTTTTATTAAATAAGTGTTTCACTTTTAAGTATATGAGAGTATTTGAAATATTTCAAGAGTACTTCTGTTAGTTTCTAACAACTAGACGTTGCTGCTGCCTCTGGACTATTATTTAGTAGGAACATAAACTGGAGATATTCTGACCTCAGAAAGTCATGTTGCTTCACTGACAGGCATGTGATCAGGTGTACATTAAGTAACGGAATGCATATTTTTTGTTATTACCATGATTAATTGAGGAAACTATGGAAAAGTGAAGAAATGTCAGACCAAATTTTCCAGTCATCTCCTTAGCTGCAATAGAGATAAGTATATTAGGTTTAAGCCAGCGAGAAATATTCTTTCTTTTTCTTTTTTTTCAGACTATTATTATTAAAGGATTGTCATCATTTTTAACTTCTTGCTTGTAAACAAAGTAGAAAACAAATTACTTAACACACATATTTTGTCATTTAACAAGATATTAAATTAGAATTACAGAATAGTTTAGGTTGGAAAAGACCTTTAAGATCATTGAGTCCAACCATTAACCTCGCTTTGCCAAGACCACCACTAAACCATGCCCCTAAGTGCCACATCTACACATTTTTTAAATACCTCCAGGGATGGTGAATCCACCACCTCCCTGGGCAGCCTGTTCCAGTGCCTGACAACCCTTTTCATGAAGAAATTTTTCATAATACCCCATCTAAACATCCCCTGGCATAACTTCAGGCCGTTTCCTCTTGTCCTATCACTTGTTACTTGGGAGAACGACCAACCCCCACCTCGCTACAACCTCCTTTCAGGTAGTTGTAGAGAGCAATAAGGTCTCTCTTCAGCCTCCTTGTCTCCAGACTAAACAACCCCAGCTCCCTCAACTACTCCCCATCAGACTTGTGCTCCAGGCCCTTCACCAGCTTCGTTGCCCTTCTCTGGACATGTTCCAGCACCTCAATGTCTTTCTTGTAGTGAGGGGCCCAAAACTGAACACAGTATTCAAGGTGCAGCCTCATCAGTGCCAAGTACAGGGGGACAATCACTGCCCTGGTCCTGCTGGTCACACTATTCCTGATAGAAGCCAGGATACCATTGGCCTTCTTGGCTACCTGGGCACACTACTGGCTCATATTCAGCCGGCTGTTGACCAACACTCCCAGGTCTTTCTCCACTGGGCAGCTTTCCAGCCCCTCTTCCCCAAGCCTGTAGCGTTGCATGGGGTTGTTGTGACCCCAGTGCAAGACCCAGCACTTGGCCTTCTTGAGCCTCATACAACTGGCCTCAGTCCATCGATCCAGCCTGTCCAGATCCCTCTGCAAAGCCTTACTCTCAAGCAGATCAACACTCCCGCCTTACTTGGTGTCATCTGCAGACTGACTGAGGGTGTACTGGATCCCCTCATCCAGATCATTGATAGAGATATTAAACAGAACTGGCCCCAATACGGAGCCCTGGGGACCACCACTTGTGACTGGCCACTGACTGGATTTAACTCCATTCACCACTACTCTTTGGACCCAGTCATCTAGCCAGTTTTTTACTCAGGGAAGAGTATGCCTGTCCAAGACACGAACAGCCAGTTTCTCCAGAAGAATGCTGTGGGAAACAGTGTCAAAGGCTTTACTAAAGTCTAGGTAGACAACATCCACAGCCTTTCCCTCATCCACTAAGCAGGTCACTTTGTCATAGGAGATCAGGTTAGACTAATAGGACCTTCCTTTCATAAACCCATGCTGACTGGGCCTGATCACCAGTTGTCCTGTACGTGCCGTGTGATGGCACTGAAGATAATCTGGTCCATAACTTTCCCTGGCATCGAGGTCAGGCTGACAGGCCTGTAGTTCCTCCTTCCAGCCCTTCTTGTAGGTGGTCGTCACATTTGCTAACCTCCAGTCAACAGAGACCTGCTCGGTTAGCCAGGACTGCTGATAAATGATGGAAAGTGACTTGGTGAGTGCTTCCGCCAGGTCCCTCAGTACCCTTGGGTGAATCCCATCTGTCCCCATAGACTTGTGTGTGTCTAAGTGGTATAGCAGATCGCTTACCATTTCCCCTTGGATTACAGGGGCTTCATTCTGCTCCCTGTCCCTGTCTTCCAGCTCAGGAAGTTAGCCACAGTGTGTCATGAGTGCACAGGTTTGCTTAAACCAAAGCAGATCAGACAGTGTTCTGCTTCTTAACAAGACTCAACCCATTTGTAAACTGCTGCTCAGGTGAATTTGTGAGTCATGTGGCACCAAAAAGCCCTGTTATCTCCAATACAATGATTCCAATACACCACAGGAAAATGGCATGTTTTAAAAGATGGTACAGCACGCAGGTCGTCACTATTTTCCAAAATTATTTCTAAATATTTTCTTACATATTCCATAGAGAAGTGTCCTATCTTTATTATTACTATTGCAACTACTCCAAAAATACTGCTAAAAAAAGAGCCTACCTCACTTCTAAGTAATTCAAATCAAATCTGTGGCCAGGCATTCATTTTGGGGTCAAATTCTCTATGCAGGTGGTTCTCATTGAATTCAATATGATCCCAAAGAATGCAGCAGAGGACTGAATTTGGCCTCTACCAGCTAGCCTAAATATGGGATGCGGTTGTGTCTTTACACTATATTGGAAAGAGATACTGTACCTCTTTAGTTTATGAGTCTGCTTATTATCAGTCTTGGGGAAAGAAAAGACAGTTAAATTTAGATTTCCGCAGAATGTTTTGATTTAAGTAAAGGAATTCAGTGACCACCAGTTTGGAACATCCTTCTAGTGTCATAAGTAAGCAGTAATCAGAGTAAGAAAAGCTGTGCACGTACACTTAATTGATTGAAGAGGAGAACAAAGAGAATGTCAGCCTTCCAGGTTTAGATGAGGATCAGGTGGTTTCAAACTGAAAAGAAACAGGAGCCTTTGTTTTGTTTTAAGCAAAATTCTGGGAACCTCCGTGGTTCCGGACATTTTGCATTACTCTAAAATGCAGGAGGAAAAAAACCTCTACAAAGACACTTGTTACACCATTTTTCTCACTCATTCATTCTGTTGGTATGTGAAATTTCCCACATTTCCCTTCTTTGAACAATGTTGTTATTTAGCATTAAGTAAATGTTACCTAGACCAATGCAGTAACATCGGGCCATGGCACTTATATAGGCCTTGACACCACAATGCTTCAACAGGAAAATCCATAGCATCAAAAGTAATTTCTAATGATTTAAATCCTACAGGAAATAAATAGAATAAATAAATTTAAAAAGGCATGGGGGAAAGCAGTGCACTAAAAAAGTAAGTGTGATTGATTGGCAGTGCCATCAGCACACTGTAGCTCTGGGAGGATTAGCACTAGCAGCCAGAGATTCCTCTCTTGTTCCTGTCTGAACATTTGGCAGCTTATGCTGTTGCCTGACTGAATCTCTCCCTTCACACTTCTGCCCTGTAGGGTTAGAAAATTCCAGCTTGCTCAAACCTCTCACTTCAGGGGCTTATGCAGATGGAAAATTAATATTCCACTGTGTTTGGCCCTCTGATCACACTCTTTGGCTAATATGGAATTAATCTGCCAAGCTTGCCTTAGAAAATGCACTGAACAAGGAGCCCAGGCACTGAGAAGAATATGTTGCTCTCCTACAACATAGCCAGGAATGCTGGACCACAGGGTGGCCAAGTGAATTATTTTCAAAAAATAATTTATTTTCTGGAAAAAAAAAGTAATTTCAACTGGAAGAGGTTCTTCAATGTGAATCAGATTTGGCAAATATGGGTTGGCACAAAAAAGGAGGAAAACATTCAAAAATTACAAATTGGCTCATCTAAGTCTTTCTGAGAAAAAACTGATAAAGAGGATCTATGTGTACGAAGGAGATTTGGAACAATTTGCAAATCAGAGGATGCATATGTCTTACTGGTTAGGATAATATTATCCAATATAGGAAGCCAACGTTCAAATCTTCCCTTTGCCTCATTCAGTGTGTGAGCTTAAAATGTATCCTTTGACGTTCCAGAGTGCATAACCAGCCTAGCAAACATATGAGCTCTTCTGTTGAAAGCTGTTCTGCTTTGCATGAGAAATGGGAGTCACCAGGACTGGAGTCAAAGAAGAACCTTTCTCTTCCAACTATCTGCACTATAAACCTCTACTCTTTTTCTTGACCCAATCCATATTTATTTCAAGCCCACCAATTTCAGTAGGACAGGAAAATCAGGCCTCTCTCAATGACCCTATTAGTTAGTTACTATAATTCAGTTCCCTAGTGGCAAGTCCTAACCCAAAGCCCAGATTTGATGAGCTAGATGTAAAGGGATCTGAATGCATGTGTCCCTCCATTACCACCAGCCAATACATTTATCACTAGAATTTGGATCTAAAGGGGAGTGAAATATTCTCCTTCTGATCTGTGGATTTTTTTCCACTCTGACTGAATGGCAGCCCACCTTCCACAGGAGCAATAAAGATTTCCTCCATTCAGGCATTGCTCGTGCAGTTGCACTCAGGTCTTCCAGTTGCACTGGGCTCCGAGCTGTTGCACAAAAGGTGGGCACCTCCACGGTCTGTGCTTCTGAATGGAAGAGGATGCAGTCACTCGGCCCTGTGTGGCTCTCAAAACCAAAGCATTGTAGGACTGACTCCCAAAAAGGTTGTTCTCCAACTGCTTTGCTGTTTTTCTCTCTTCTTTTCCTTTAACGAATGGAATCAAAACAGTTGTCTCATTACTTTAACAAGTTAGAAACTGAGACTAGTGAAATGCATCCTAATGAAAGTGATTAGCTTTGAAAGGTGCTTTTGGCTTTGAATTACACTATTATGCCTCATAAGGAGCTAAATAATTCCATCTCTGAGGAATAAAGTTTATTATAAAGTAGGCTATATATAGCAGAGTTCTATATTTGAATGAGAAACACTGTCTCTATTCTGTGACAGGGATTGTCTTTGACTGATGCTATCTGGTTTGTGTAAAATAAATCTGAGATTGCAGTGTGCATATTTTAGGCTATCGCATTCTCTCTTTTGTTAGTATTAATGTCATTATCAGATTCCTCATGCATTTGACATAGGTGCATTTAAATAAAGGAAGTTACATCTAAGTGTTCCTGTGTGTGGAAAAAGTAAAGAAAGAATTATTTCTTCCCCTTGTATATTTATTATATCACGATTCCTCTTTCTGTCTTCTGTCTGCTTTAACTGCCAAACTGTCTGATATTTCATGTATTTTCCATCCTTCACTTTTTTTAAAAAAAAAACTTAGCTTTTCTAAGTTACATTGTCCACTCTTCAGTCTTGACACAGCTCGCTGAAATGCTACATAGAATATTTTTAGATCATGGTCAATTCAGCAGTTCCAGTTTTTGAGATGTTGCTATAAACACAGGCTAAGTCTACATTTAGTTACCAAAAGCAGCATTTTACACAGACAAACAAAAATATTTAGGAATTTTGCTATATTTCAGTGTAAATTCAGATGAAATCAAGTATAAAATCTGGAAATGTAACCTTTTGTAAAGGAGATTTTCTGATCTGAGATTGAAGCACGCAGAAAACGCAGGCTGTAATGGGCATTCAGAGCACCTGCTCCCTACAGCCACAGAGCTCCATTGCAATAACACCGTAACTCCCATGACACATGGGACATTTCTTTACACAGGGGAAAATGAGGCATAGAGTCTTATATGTAGTGAATGCTTGATACATGAATGGCTTTGACGATTTTGAGTAAAGAGAAGATTCTGATTATGTTTTTGTGGAGATTTCAGAAACAGCTTCATGAGCAGCTCTCACTGAAGTCAGAAGAATCCGAATACATGAAATCAGCTCTGCTTCTAAATCTCCCAAGACCTAACCCTAACTCTTCACTGAACACACTCTCTCCTCCTCCGTGGTAAGTCGTTGGTAAGATGGAGACCCATTTTATCAGTGTCACATCTGGGTGGGATGTACCATGACATACTGAGCCTTCTGCCTGGCTTCTGAAGCCGTCTAGAGAAGTATTGTGTGGGTCTGCTGGGGCTGGTTGCAGTGGCTCTGTGCCCTCAGCTCAGGGGCTGTGCAGACCCACAGAGGTGCCAACGGTACAGACACAGCTGCTAACAACCCTTTCCTCGACTTAACCCATCAAAACCTTTAGCTGCATTTTGCAGTGCCTCGCTTTCTTCAAAGAATATATAGAGAGCCTATAGGGAAAATATGCTCCTAGTCTAAAGCATTTTCTTATTACTTTCCCCACTACTAAACATTATATATATATATTTTTTTAAAGTAAGATACTTGCAAAGAATCTGGTTGGAGCACAGTTAAATGAATGTTTAAACAAGAACAGAGGAGATGGTAACTTCTGGTGGAGGTGATACTGAAGAACTGGGTCTGTGCTAACCACCTAGCATATGTCAGCTGCTGAAATCTTTGAATCTCATTTTCAGTGATAGTATTACAGAGCATTATAAATATCTATAGATTTGTATAATACAGAGCTTTATAGAAAGACCATGTACACTGCCACTAGGTGCTCAAAATTAATCCACACCTTAGTTCACACGGGTTTTTTTCAATCCACCACTGCATGTTAGGAAGGAGAATGCAGAAGAAGTAATGAAGATCAATTTCCACATATTACTAGGGATAATCAGGATTCTTACAAGCCTTACACTAAACTCAATGTGCTAAGTTTGGTTTTTGTAGTCTTCCAGTGACCCTTTCTTGAATGGAAATAAAATTTCAACAAGAAATCAAAACTGCTAGTAAGAGGTCCAAAAATACCCTGCATTTTCTCTAGGCTACAGCATAACCTGATACGTTAGATGTGCATTTTTAGTATTTTAATATCAGGGATTCTAAAATTTTGTTTGTAAAAGGCAATCCTTGTACTTCTATTTTAAGTGAAAAAGTGATAAATATTTGTGTATTATCAGATGTTTCTGCTTATAGATTGAAGAGGAACTTTATAGTCTGTTTGATGGTCTTAGTGAGAATAAGTGTGCTGATAGAATATTGTCCCCATGTCTGCACCAGAAGAAAACTGCTGATCTGTCCATTAGACTGAAGACTTGGAGTCTAGCCTGGGAAGTGTAGTAAGCTAACAAAATATCTAAGTTGCAAAAATAACTAGCCTCTGATCTGAATCCTCTCTTTTCCCTTTTTCTCCTTCTTTGGTTAAATACTGCCTAAGAAAACCCAAAGATGCCCAGCTGGCCATTGCCAACTTGATACCAGGAGGGATCAGATCTCACTGCCTTCAGTAATACATTCTGAGTACAAAACTTATTCAATTTTTTAATCATGTTATATCTGTACAGATACACACAGAAATTGTTCAGTGAGCACTAGGATGAACTAGCTTTGTTTCCCCATGTGTTCCCACTCCACGTGTCCCTCCACAGTCCCCTGAGATACCCCTCATGTCCCCTGGCTCTTTGGTCAGGTAACAAGCAACATGTGCTGTCCTGTGGCCAGCAGTGTGTCCAAACTGGCCACCCGCAATCCCTTCAAACATTACAGAGCTGGGTTGTAATGGCTTTTCCCTCAGTAGCAGCCCTTATTTGGGTCTCTCTTGCCCCTGCAGCCATCAGTTTCCACAAATTGTATAGGAAATTGAGGTTTCTAGGACCTCCTGCTTGTTAGTTTTGGTTGTCACATAGCAACTAGTTCAAAAGTTATTACGGAGGAGGAATGAGCAAGACATATGGACATACTCTTCACCATGTGATGGTCTAAGCTTCATTCCTCTCAGAAACTGAGCTAAACTCATGCACATATGTGTATATATTTAAGTTAGGGAAAACACTAAGGGAGTTATCTCAATTTAAATATACAGATTATAAAAACTGCTGAAGAAAAGTTCAAACAGAAAAGCAGGGGATTTTATGTGACACTTTTTTAGCCATCTCACAGTTTAAACAAGGCAGTCATGTCATTTCTCATTTCAGTTCCATCGAAGTGCAGCACGTACAAAGCATGGATTCAGGCAGTTCAAGATCCTAATTAAAGCTAACAGTAGCCTTATGCAGGGAGGCTATTGTTTCCCACTAATGCATACTTTCCAGTTTTACTGTCTGTCTTTAAAGTGTGGCTGCACCAGACTCAAACCAACCTGTGAAGTCTGAAGTGTGTTTTGGAACACTATCAAATCATGTGAAACAACAAACCCATGAAACCAGTGATGCCATTAAAAAATCACTTTCAGGTACCTTGTCATCCAAGGAGTTAAAGGTAGTAATGAATCCTAAGAAGGATTCTGCTCTTTGACAACTCTGGAAAAATAACCTTAGATTTTTATAGAAGCTATAAAACAGTATGATGAACTTTTTTTTTTTTTTTAATATGTTCTTGGACCAACTCTTGCATTGCTGAAACAAACAAAAAAAACTTTAAAAGCAAACGGAAGTGTTTGTATGGGTACAGTAGGAAAGCTTTGGTCCACAGCCTTTCTTTCAGGGAAAGGCTAATGCACTAGTAATAGTTGCATTCACAAATTTGTAGGAGAACAGTATTTGGATTTCCATAAAATATACTCTAAAGCCTGGCGGAAAGCCCCAAAGCTGCAGAATACCTGCAAGTCAGCAAGCTTTGGTTCCCGTCTCTCCTGCGTTAAGTGTCTCAGCATTATGTAAGAGGAGAAGGGAATGTTCCTCTCTCTTGGCAAAGGACACCGAACCCGACAATTTGTCTTGATGGGACTGAGCAGAGTGCATGAAACCAAGTGAGTTATTATGGCCTGTGGTTTCAGGAACTGGTTTAAAGATAGGCTCCAAATTATCAAAATTTACATAAAGAAAGACATCTGACTATGGCCATGAAATACTTCTACCAAGTTTGGAAAGCAGAACTCAAGCAATGAATGGTCTATGTCATAAATTAATTTTTTGGCTGCATGAACAGGCTAGTGAAGAAAGAACATTGAATAAGCAAAGGTTTTAATATTCTGACAATTATAAACAGTCCTTTGTTTTTCTTTTTCTCTTACATGCACATGGGTGTGGGCTGGGGAAGCCATATATTCATAAAACATCTGGTGTTCAGCTTGTTGTTATAATCAATCAGTCTTTTTATTTTATTTTTCCAACACTGTAGAAAAAAAAGGACTCAGATCACTTAATTAAAGAACCAAAGCCTCCTCCTTCCTGATACAAAGGCAGTGGGATCTGGCTCGCAGTCTATTTTTTGCAATATTTGCCTTAAAGAAGAGAAGTCCTCATGGTTGGAAAGAGTAGTTTCTTGTTTTTTAATATCTTATGGTAAAAGCTGTCAAACTGGTAGTAGAGAGTCTCCAGAGCAATTGTTTACTCACAGAACAGAGAACGGTGTTGCTGACTCACTCTTTTTATGTGTTTACGGTCATTACCCCTGATTTGGAGGGACAATACACAGTGGGAAAATGATACTTTAGCTTTTAGTCCCTACATTTATAAACGTAGTAATAACACACGCATACATAATAATATAAACATAAACATACATAGTAGTGTATTAAGCATACATAGTAATAACACTTCCACAGAACTGCAATGCTTCCTAGCTCCCATCATTCACAATAAGGCATTACAGCCTCCCCAGATGTTCTATAACCTGCTAGCACTAACTTTGAAACCTCATTCAGCAGCTAAAGTCATCCCATTTGATGGTGGCGGGATCTTTTTGTACCTCTGAGAAAGAAGGGCCACATTTGCAGAAGCACTTTTCATCCTACCATCCCTGGAGAGGACAATGAAGTTATTGACTTCAGGATCTTTGAAAATCTGTCTCCATTTCTGAAAATTTAGTTAGTGGCGCTGATTTTTCTTTGCAGTCTTACCTGTGGTTCTATTGTCATTCATGCGGAGAAGGGACGCACAACCGCTTAGCACCTATATCCTGGCTGTCAGTTCATCTTCAGATCTTTGGAGTCTGAGAAATAAAGGAATATTAAGAAGAAAATTAGTTATCAGCCACTTCTCCTTCAATACAGTACATGTGTCATATGTATGTGCGTGTTTATGCTTCCACACTAATCTGACTACATGCAAACCATTAATATGTTCTTTCAATTTGTCTCTTGAGACACTGTTATTAAAGCTGTAGTTTCTGTCTTTCCAGAGCTACATGCAACTATTACATAGATCATGGGAAAGATAGCAAAGCCAGAGGTCTGACCTCTCAAAAAGCATTGAACAGCAGCGCTGAGAAATAATACAGAGAAGAGTACACAGTAGCAGAAGCAAAGATCACATATTATGTGCATCCTGCAGTGCACTGATGCAAAACAACTGAGGCTAGGATGCAGCTCTGGATTCAAACACTCAAAAGTGCCGTTCTGCTGTCTAACATATCTGTGCCACTTGAGATAGCCTGGGGTATCCAGATGACCCACATGGGGCTGATTGATAGGCACAGGATCCACCCGCAGGTTACCAGAACCTCTCTGAGGCACCAGAAGGAACCTGGTGGGAGACACTTGGGCATCTCACATGACCCCAGATACCCACACTTAGGCAACTGAATCCTGCCCTCGCTCTCCACCTCCCCACTGACAGGAAAAGAAGCTTAGCTCTCTAGTTTATGTGCAGACACATGTATTTAGATATCCCAATTTAGGTGTCTGAATCTGAGGGTGAAGCACAGTCAGCCAGCATGATTTCAGTGCTCTCTGGGCTTCACTGAACCATTTTGGTGACCTGGAGCTTGTCTCTGTCAGTGACTAAGCGAACTGCAAAGCAGAGTTGGTCAAGATATCAATTATAGATACACAAGGTGATTTGCAAACATTTTTGCATTTGTGTAAATAGGATGTAGCACGCATTTTCGCATGTTAAATAAAACTTTCAAACCCAAAAATGTCTCCAAGTTCTTTCATCTCTCTTTGAAAGTCTTTTTTTTCCCCCCAAGGTTTGTTTCTTGTAAACATATTAAAACACCACAAGCAAAGGAATAAGATAACCCACTGATGAAATGACTAGCCACATAAGCGTCCTCACTCTGCAGGAAACCTCGCCATGACTTTACCTTGCCTACACATTAATGAAAAAATCTTGTGTTTTGTAAATAAGCTCTGCAAAGTCTGGTGGAAAAGTGCTTTCTTCCTTGTTTCATCAATAAAGTTACTATGTGACTTTTAAAAAATTCCACTGCACTAGGAAAACTTCTGTTTCCTTTTATGTCCAGATTTAGCAAGTTTTTCAAAGCCCTTCTTATTAAGAAAAGTTGTGGCTGGAAACATGGATAAGTAGCTACAACGATTCCAGAAGCTATAAATATTCAGGTTATGATATTCAAGAAATTATCCTCTCTGAGGTGGGCTTTATTGTCTCCTAGGACCCACCTGCAGCTAGGTAAGGGCCTCCCAAAGTGAAGTGGATGGCCCTAAATGATCATAGGTGGTTTTTAAAAAATAAACACAAAATTAGTTTCACACCTACTTAGACAGTTTAGAATTTTAATGTGCAAAGTCTGCCAGGGCTTTGCAGTGAAATAAGGCCATGCATTCAAGCACCCTAAAGCCAATCAGAAAGCCAGCCTGAGTACTACCCATTTTGCATTTAGGAATCACTGCTCACTTCTAGAGCATATTATTAATGAACAAACTGTTACTTTGATCACGTTTTAACAATTATAAGCTCACAAAAACTAATGATGTTCAAAAAAGAACTGTTCTAGCCTCAAAAACATCGAGAAGAGTTGAGATCTGTTTCATGTCACTGCCTGCAGGCACTCTAGCACGTAGCAGGCTTTTCCAAATTTTTCTGAATGTGCCCCCCCGCTTCTGCTGAGAGGCTCCCTCTAGGTGTATTTTGATACATTTATAGTTTTGTTTGTGACTTCTGGATATCTGGTGGCCCTGGCACAGGTCAAAAACTTTATATCTGGGGTCACCAGCCATATGACAGCTTGGTCCCGTCTCCTCCAAGGTGCCCTGTCTGGCCACCCACCTTCCCCTAACAGCTCCGGGGAGCAGTCGGAGCCAGGCAGCCCGAGCGCTGCCCCTTGCGCTGCACGTGCGGCCCATCCAGCATGTCCTGCATTCATCTGGGATTTATTCCACATCTGCCAGACAGCTCTTACGCACATTACCGATTTGGAAAAGCTCTAGGTATGGCTGAGCTTTACTCAAAGCAGTCACTGGGTTTAGAGGAGGGATGGATAAAAGCATATTTCACTGTTTTATATCAGCATTTCTTTATATCTTTCGACACTGAGCAGTGCTTGTTCCTACTGGAGCTCCAGTGTTCTGAGAGACTTGACTCTGCCACCTCTATTTCACCTTTGAAGGAGTGTGACGAGGCAGCCTCAGACTGTGCAGTTTTCTTACGTTGCCTGTAGATCCCAAATAGGGATCAGCCTCCGCTGTGCCTGGCAGTGTTTGGATTTGTATGAAAAAACATTTATTCATCCTGAAAAAGTCTTGCCAATTAACACTGCATTGTTTCAGTTCGTTTTTTCCATTTGCTTACAGTGACTCCTAAGTCTCAAAAGATACGAGTTTATGATAGCAGGATAATTCTGTCGCTGGTTTTTTTGAGTGCATTTTGTATTAATAGGTTTCAGTCCCATGAAGTTCCTGCCCAGCACCACGTACAAACAATACCACGTTATGAATGCCCTCATAATTAGATTCATTAAAGGACTAAGGTGCCCAAAGTGCACCTACAGTTAAATCCAGACCCTCTGTTAGGTTTAACCTAGTTAGTCGGTGCAAGACAGGTGTCTCAGGAGGACTCCATCACAACCAGCATATTATTCATGTAGGAAAATAAATTAGGAAATAATAGTTATTCTTATACTGCCAGATATCTTGGCACCCCCCCATATACCACCATTAATCTAATGTCCCTAAGCTAATTCATAAGCACTAGTTAGTTCTTGAGCTTTATTTTGAAACTAAACAACCAGTTCTTTGTGACACCAAACCTGTGAGCCACCTGGGGGAGGCACAACTTGGGGATCACTCCCATCAGCCCACGTGGCTGCCCACGG